>NW_015117247.1:0-20876 GCF_001443285.1 Poecilia latipinna
TTTTTTTTTTTGATCAGGATTATATTAATTAACTTAACCCCGCCTATGGAGTAAGAGAGTAGTTTTTTTTTTTTTTTTTTTTTTTTTTTTTTTTCTGGATCTTTGGAAGCACCAACAACCCTAAAAAAACCCAAAAAACTATTCCATGTATTTGCTACAATGGCAGCTCAAATTCTACCCAAGTCAGATTGCAGTGCCGGCAAGCATTTGAGGATTTTACAGATCTTGGCGTGAACCCCGTCAGAAGTCCACTGGGCAGCCTGTTTTTCATGATATCATGTTATCACACCCTGAAAAGCTCTCTCGCAAACAATCCTGCACCCTGTTGAACTTAGCCACGCTGTTTAGCTGTCACCCTGTGATACTAATTGGTAGTGTGTTCAAAAAGATGTTCCAGATATCTATACAGGGAGTAAAAAGGCTAAAGAAATATTCTTATCTTAGCTGTGTGCAAAAAGCAGCAAGCATTAGGAAAATTGCACCTTATCACAGGTTTTTTGTTTAAAAAAAAAAAAAAAAAAAAAAAAAAAGCATTTTGCTGTTTGACAACCAAGATTAAACATTTTCCCAGAGTCTATTGATGTATTTCTGTTGTGCTCTCTGTGTTAAGTTGGCAACTGCTGGAAAGATTAGACGAGAAGAAAGTCAAAGAGGAAAAAAAAATATGTTTGTTTTATTAAGCAGATGTGGCTTGACATCAGTATAACCAGATAAAATATTAAAGAGCAGACTCAGGCAGTATTTGTTGCATGTAATTTGGATAATTACATTGTTGTGATTTAAATTAGCTGTTTAAAGTATAAACAAATTTAATATAAAAACACTAGGAGACTTCTGAGACCCCTAATGACTGAAATTATTTACATTTTTTTTCTACAATTAAAGTGGTATTGCCATAAATTAGGTTAACTGTTAGCGTGACACCTTATTTTATGAATTCATTATTCAAAGTGTCCAGCCTAAGCAAATATAGACAATCGATGGATGGATTTTTTTTTTATTTGTTATGGTTAATAGCAGAAAAAAAAAAGTTTTACTGTGTCAGAACATTTTAAAAACCTAGCACCAGCAAAAAATTGTAATTGAGAAAGAGTTTTCATAGTCAGAAACATTCAATTAGATATTTTAATGAAAGAAAGCAGCTCTGGTGTAGAGTTAATTAAAAATAGCCACTATTAATGTTCCTTTAATACTAATGTTTAACTAAAGCTTGCTGTCACATTGCAAGGCTTTCTGTTATTAAAAAAAATAAATAAATTTAAATTAAAATTACTCGTGATAATAGAGTGCGGTTCTAAGTGCTTCTCACAAAACAGCTCGTCAATGCTTGGCTTTTATACACTACTGCGTCAACTGCTGATTGATTTATTTATTTATATTTTTAATGTTTTTACTTGGTGTTTGTTTTACAGCTTTTAATCACATCTCGAATGAATTAACGGTAAATATATATTTCATTTTCGTATTCCTGTACTACGTACTGTTTTCTTTTCAAATCAGCCTACATTTAGCTGCCACAAGTAGTTTTACAGGACGTTTCCTGACAAAAACAATGCAGGAGGACACATTTTTCATGACTATGATGATGGAGCTTCAGATGTATGCAGGTAATGCAACATTTACAGCCTGGGCCACTGACCTTATACAAAGGAAAATGGCCAGAGCTACACTTTCAACATCCTTCAGGCCAAAAACAAACAGATGTGAACCCCAGCAGTTTCCTTTAATGTGATGAGTGGAAAATGTAAGTGTGGATAATGCATCCTATCAACCAGTGGGGGACCAGTTGCTCCAGCCGAGCCATAAAGCTTCGCCTACCTGCAATGTACAGTCATGCGACGATGGCATTGTTTCCATTGCGGTCAGAGTGAAGCCGGGGACATTAACAGCTCCAGACAGCCATTGTTCCCCATCGGTCTCTCAGTGCAGATCTCCCAGTGCAGATGGGGAACAGCGAGGGCTGAATGTGCTAACCGGCAAACCAGAGAGTGCACTCCGAGTGGGAACGCGTGCGTTTGCCAGGAGCCATTTGATTCGTCTTCTTTGCTCGACCGAGGAGCGAGCCTTAAACACAACACAATCGCGCCTATGAGGCATTCAGGCTTCATGCGGCTTAAAGCCCCTTTAGAAATCAGAAACAGGCAGGACTTCCACCGGTAAAAGAGAGTCTTCTCTGGCGACGGCTGATAGGCGGCATCTTGGAAGGAACACCTTGGAGCAATTATACACATTTTTACAAACTGCGGGGGTTGGGGGGAAATGTGTATATGAGGTAAGCTTTTTGCTAAACTGTGGTCATTACGCTTACCGAAGTTGTTCAAACACAATCTGTTTACAAATAACCTTCTACGTCCAAGTATAACAGATTATTTTCTAAATCATTCCTAAATATGGCTTGTATGGGTTATAATTTGTTACTCAAAGTATCTGTCTATCCTTTAAGTATTTAATATGTTTTTTCTTTCATGGCAAAATAATTGAATGCCATAATCACTGCTTACATTTATCTAATGTTTCAGTTGAAACATGACAAAAAAATGAGTTTTCAAAATCATTTATTTGTAGAAAAAGCTGACTAAATTAACCTACTCATTTTTAAAACCAATGCACCCTCTTTGAGTAATGAAACATTTTTGGTTGACCACTTCAGATTTAGGGGGCAATTACATTTTTACATAGGTCCAGGTTGAAAAACATTTGAAAACAAAACTTTATCAAACATCGACACATTCTAGAAAATCCAAAACATATAAAAAAAAATTAAAAAATAAAAAAACAAAAAAACAAACAAAAACAAAACAAAAAAAAAAAACATCTAAATAAAAATGTCTTGACTCAATGTATACACTATACGTTTAGGTTATGGACTCCCATCAAAACAATTTCTTCCTGAATCCTTTTAAAGCTGATAATTCCCTGCTGCTGAATTTCACCAAGACCCTAAGATTTTTACAGATCAATTCATAATTAAAAATCTCCCCCTGCCTACTCCCAAATAAATGGCTTTCCTGCGGAGATATCAACTGCATTTTTTATATCTGCAAGGCTAACCTTTGGCAACTATGCCCAGAGGGAACTGAAATACACATGAATAGAGAAGGAGGTCCACTGCAAAGGGAATGTCATTTATTCTTCTATTTTATGACTCCAGTTCTCATTATATCACAATGATATCTACATGATGAATATGGGTATCAAAGGTCAAACAGTGTCCAAGAATAACCCTGAAGTAGCAAATTAACCGTCCGGTGATTACCTTACAGATTGCAGACCTATGGCTGTGCTCTTAACTGAGATAGGAAGCAGCAACTCTAACTCCATTATGAGGCACAAGCAATAATTAGGTGTCTAATGATTAAAGGGAGGGAAAAATGCAATCAATATTAGTTTTCTGAAACATTTTTATGTACTGAATTTAGTGTTCAATGAAGTTGGTGATGACCACAAAACACTGATACTGCTTTATCTTTTTCACTTTTGCCTTAAATTACAACCATAAACGTCAACCTTTTGGAGTATCTGGACTTGCTTCTAAGGTCTGAAATTTAAATCGTGCCCATGACTTCTGATTGGATATTGGACACACGTTTATAATCGCCGTCCTGCTAAAAAACTGAATATTCGCTTGTCTCCCGAGCGTCTAGCACAATTTATCCACACCTCTATTCACCTTTCCAATACCTGGAGTGAGATTCTGCAGGACGACCAGAAGTTCAGAAAGTTAAATCATTTCATTTCTCACTTGCCACAAATTGCACAATTATCCATTTCCCACCACATAGCAGTCAGCGCTCATTTGCATGGTGAATACCAATATATTATTTTCAAAGTACAACATCTGTTGGGCAGCGAAAACATTTTATCGAGGACTTAAGGGGTTAATCATATCCCTTGTTATCTATTCTGAATTGGTGCGCGTTTGGGATCATTATGCTAATCAATCACTCAAGCATGTTTAACTGGAAATTCATTTAAATAAAGTCAGTTATAATAAGAGTTTGACAAAACTGTTCTTTTTTTTTTTTTGCAAACTTGACATAACTAATGTTTAATGTGCAGAAACTCCATGCAGTTAAACATAATAATTTTAACAAAACTACCAGCAGTTTATCTCTATATTACATAACATTTAGCTACGGCTAGCTGTAGGTTTTTGGTTTGGTGCCAAACTTTGACTCTTTGGTTGATGCCTTGAAGCTTGACTTTCAGTGACTTCAAAGGCACATGTGTCCTTTGAGAGAGAGAGAGAGAAAAAGAAAGAAATTCTCCGAAATCTTTTATTTTAAAGCCCCGACATGCATTAAAAACAATGCATGTGACCACAGAGTCTGTTTTAATTCTGCAAATGAGCTGTTGCACTGGAGATCTATTAAACTCGGTTCCACTCCAATGCTAAACCAAATTAGCTGAGGTCTTGAACTTCACTCCGAATAACGTGTTACCATTTACTTGCTAGATTAGTATTCTGCAGGAATGTAGATGCTGTAATCGGATGGAGCGCGGGCATTAAGGAGGGGGAATGAGAGAGATTTCATGAGTGCGATAATGCTCGCTGTGCATGCGGAGGAATCTTAGAGCTAGCATTGCAGAGGGAAACAACTCTCAGCAGAAGCCCCTCTTTAATAATGTTCCCCCTCACTCCTGCTCTCCTTTCACTCTCTTTTCTTTCTAAATGGAACAATTAAATAGAATCCTGCAGGGACAAGGGATAAATCAATTTTCTAACACTGTATCTAACACTTTGCTCTATTCTGCCGTGAGCTTTTATTGGTTTTAAAGGTTTCTTTTATTCTTTCTCATGTCAATATGAGGAAGAACTGACCTAATAATTAAAAGATGGTTGAAACACAATCTAATGCTCTACAAAGAACTTTTTTTTAAAATAAAACAGTGCAGAGGAGAAAGTTAAAGCATGAAATCAGTAAGGCACACAAAGTGCTCCTCCTGAACCTCCGTGTCCTTGTAGAAAATAGCTTCTATTACTGCTTTTATTCCTCAAATATTCGCAGAATGTCTCACATCAAAGAAGATGTATAGGAAGAAAATTATTGCACGAAACTGCAGGGGGAAAAATGTAGCCTAATCAATCCTCTGCCCTCATATGATTTGGCTCTTATCATCAGAAAGCAATACACCAAGTTTTGCTTCCTTTTTCTCCCGCGGTCCCTCTGAATGGGCGAATGGACCTGCCAAAGACTCTTTGGTACCCTGTCAGTTACAGCTTATGGGTCCCTCAGAGGGAAAAAAAGAAGGAGGAGGAAAAAAAACACATGTCCTGGGCTGGCACTTTTTGATTAGACCGCCACATCCGGACAGCAATTCATGTTCTTGACAAAAAGGAGACTGTGCAGGTTTTGATCATAAACCCAGTTTGGGGGTGAGGGGGGACAAACTTTCAAGAAAAATAAGTCACAACTTCTTTAGTTGGATGTCTTCGCTTCAGAAATTTACAACTGAAAACCCGACTTGCAAAAAGTTGATAATAACAACCAGCAGGAGCTTCCACTTTTGGGAGTCCTTTTGAAGTCTCCATGTCAGGAAGTCAAGCCAGGCTCTAAAAGCCGTCCTTTGTACTGCGGGTTTGGATTTCCTTGAACTCAATTCGAAGCCTTCCCTATTTTAAGACGTGGAAGTTTTATTTGCAGGGGTTGAGTCAAAGTCAATGCAACGAGAAAGTCAATGCAACGAGAAAGTCAATGCAACGAGAAAGTCAATGCAATGAAACAAGAATACTGATCTTTATAGATTAGTTTCTCTGACCTCTCCTTATTCCATATCTGTGTTTGTAATGTTATATTCATTCGGCGGTTCTCTCGCTTAGGATCTGTGTGCAATCTTGTTTTACCTTCAGCAGAGACTTCATCACAACAATGAGTGTGCAGTCTTTCTAACGACCTTCAATCTCATTTTCCAAACCCTCCTTGTTCACGTGTAAAATGATCCGTGGATACGGAGGCCAAGGCCTCCGAAATAACACCGATGTGCCATTGGATACGCATTTTATTCTTTATGTGCTGCTGCCTTTGACTAAACTTCCACAAGTTCAAGATGCCATCCAGGAAAATGGAGCGTTCCGTTTTTGTCTTTTTCCTTATCCCCGGATCTTGTGTAGAAAAAAAGAAACACGGCTTTTATTGCAATACGTTTTCTTATCCGTTTGCCCTTAGTGAAGGACGCCTCCTCTTTCCCCAAAGCTTATTTTCTTCTCTCTTTAAATGCTCTTCTAAGAAAAGGCAAGTTTGTTTGTGTACCACATTTCAGGAACAAGACAATTCAAATTGCTTAAAACAATGAAAACATAAAAAGAATGAAGTAAAGAAACCTTTGACTACAAACTAAAGTTAATCTGCTAATTTTATAAATGGAGCTCTCAAAGGAAACTAACTTTGATTGAACAAAACTAAGGGTTTCTGCATTTTTGTAGTTTTTTTTCAAGTTTTTGTTTTTCCCCATATCAGAAGATCATAAAATCTTAATGTGTTCTTAATGTGTTCTTTTCTGAATCTGGGCACACAGAGTAGACTTGAACCAGAGGAATCGAGTAATCTGAAAGGTTAATACAAAGACAAGAGAGTTTTAATGTCAAGATTTATAAATAGCAAAAGTATTTTAAGCGTAATTCAAACAAGTCAATTATTCTCCCAGAAAATCTGACCCCGTTCTGAAGTCACCCCAGTAACATATGATGGTTAACAGTGCAAAATGCTGCATTCAGGTTCAACAAAACCATTACGGAGGTTTTTCCAGTCCACATTTAGGCAGATGTCATTGAACACTTTCACAAGGGTAACAACGGTCCTCTGGTGAGCACGGAAACCTAACTCAAAGACGTCAAAGCAGATGCATCCTTTGCTACAACCGAACACTAAATTCACCCAGTTACTGCATTTTAGGCAATGTTTTCTTACTTTAAAAATAAACGGATTTGTTGCAATTTATTATTTACATCTAATATTGTACAAAATAAGCTTACGCGGTTAAATGAAGAAATGTGCAAAAATCTTTTATCCAATTTACTGTCAAAATAATCAAACGGATAATCAATTATTAAACTGTTCACTGCAGCTCTAGTTCAGAAAACAGTGAATTAATAAAATAGAATAAACTCCGTGGAGAAATACCTTGCCTGGGCTCAGGAATGTTCCTGAAACCAAATTGTCAGTGTCCATCAGTCTGCTGCAAGCATTCACACCTGGAAGCACAAATGTAGAGAAAGCAGAAAACTGTCCTGTGGTCTGTCGAAGCTAAATCTGAAATGTGAATGCCTTGTCCTCGAAGCGGAGGTCGTCTGCGTGCAGACATAATAAGCAGCTAATATCCTTTAAAGGCACTAACTATAAAGAGATTAAGGGAAACCTTAAGATACATTACAGAGAATTGTTCACATTCCACTGTGTTTATTCCATCCTTAATGTTGCAGAGTTTACTTTCCGTTTCTCAGCTCTGTCATTTTCCGAGGGAAAGCAAATGACAACATTCGCGATGATGAGAGATCTTTCCAACATATAATTTTACTTGACAGTCTTTCCCCTGGCTACAGGAACTTTTAAAGCATTACTCACTTTAGAGTTGGTGCCGAGACAGTGTGTGGGAGAGAAATGAAAGACAACGATGTGCTGGGGGAGAGGGGACTTGCATGGACTGGAATCTATTTTTCCACAGCACTCAGGCAAACTTACCCAAAATGTACGGAGCATATATTAAAATTACACACAAAGTGATACGATTTAAAAAATCCCCTGCTGACAGGCTTGTGAACAAACATTTGTTTTCATCTCTCATCGTTTAAAGCTGCCCTTTGTGAGTTCAACTGTTTTGATTCAAACAAAGTAAATCTCTGCACTCCCTCCTTCAATGTCACTCAAAAAGTGTTGGGGTTTCTTTAATTTTGAACTTCTTACCAGTAATCCTAGATTTATTGCCTTGAGGAGGCAGATTACTCTGAAAAGATGTTATTCTTGCAAACAGTTGTGTTTTCAACCACAGCAAATAAACACCACTTGCCCCAGAGACGTCAATCTCAACCCGTCTCTCCAATGTCAGGTGTCTTCCGACTTGAAATGTCTCAAGAACTACTGGAGGATTTGCCAGCTGTCATTAAATTCGGTTTGGTCCCAAGTGGATAAACTGACTGCAGCCATTTTATCTACTGCCACTCTCAGATCCATCAATGATCATTGTCTTCCACTTATCTAAGGTTGGGTCGAGGTGGTAACAGTTTGAGAAGGGGCATCCAGAAATCCCTGTCACTACCTCATTCTGAGATGTCATGGCTTTTCTGGGACAGAAGGCACATGTAGTCCCTAGAGTGAGGTTAGTTTTCTTTTACGTCTCTTTACCCACTAGGAAGTTAACCTAAAAAAAAAAGGGGGATTGCTCGCAAAATGGCCACCTCAACAAGTAATATTGCAAGATCTCAAACGACTTGATCTTGTTTCACCCCCAATCTTTTAGTAATTGCCAATAGTGCCTTCCAAGTGTGAGCCAGACCCTCTCCACTCCCATCCAGAGTGCCAGTGAATAACACAGGCACACTGACTATGTATTGCCCAATGTAGTTCTTATCTACATTGGATCCCTGCCTTTTCACAGTTTTTTGCAGAGTCACCTATTCCACAAATAGGTGGAATGCTATTTGTGTGTAATGTCACACATTTGCAGATAATTTGCATAACTGCTGAAATATCTAGGCGCAATGCCACTTGACATGCTGTCGGGTGGCGTTTAGCTTGGCTGTATCCCCAATAGCAACATGTTCCAACATGATTTCAAGTGTGTGAATTAATGCATATTAAGGTAAGTATTATTTGGTGTCATTACTAGAGGCAGGTATAAGTTTAACTCGAGCATTTTTGGATTCTTAGATATTTGAGATTTTTAATATCAGGGGTTCACTATATACTCTGACTGTTAATTATATACAGATTTTTCTTCCTGTAAATAACTTTTCTATTTTAACTTCTAGTAGGTTCCTCATTCAACCACACGCTTAAAAACCAAATCAAAAGGGTATCAAGAACAGTTCATATTTAAAATCAACTAATTGATGCTTTGTTTTTCTCAAATTGATCAAAAATTTTAATTGTAATTTTAACACTGATAATTACATTTTTGTTCCATAATTGAACAGTTAATTTGAATACAATTAACATATAAATTAATCTAAGAGAGAGAGAGAATTTATTTTTGAAATTAGATAAATTCATACAATATAGATCTTATGTATTCAAATATTCTAAGAAACTGAATGTTAGGCTCCATCGTGTCATATGGAATCAATTTGTCTGAAACACAGCCTCTAAGGTCAGCCCTTAGGGTATGCATTCAAACGTTTTCCCAATTGAGAACCATAAGAGCCAGCCCCTGTAAGGCTGAGGTCACCCACAGGCATAACACACGCTACATACATTGAAATATTTTACAACTGCAGGACAAACGGTCATGAAATTTTTAGCAGTCGTTCCCTAAGGATGAATCCTGATCAATGAACTGGTGATCCACTGACCTTTTATACTGGTAAATATTTTACCACATGAACATCACTTTATGCTGTCAGGCTGCTGGCACGGAAGAGTGCAAGTCTCCACTTAAGAGCAGAGCTGCAACATAGCACCCCCTTGATAATGCATCTCATCAGGAGAATTAGTGAAATGTGTGTTGACGTCTGGTGTAGACTCTCAGGCTTTGTAACGTTCCCTCTTTGGGGCATCATACCATGCACAAAGTACATTATCAGTCTACCCTCCCCTTTAGAGAGCACGGCTCTATCACCCTCTTGACAAGTGCTGCCATCCCTCATTTGGACACCAGTGTTATCCAATTGGCAGAGCTCACATTACTGAGCTGCCTCTCCCTTCTCTGGCTTGCTTGATGGTTGCCCGCTGACGCTGCACAATAGCAACTTTCTCCGGGCCGCTGGGCAAGGGAGGAATTTAGTTGGAGTCCCATTGAATCGGGATAATTCCAAACCAACCAGGACCACTCCAAACGACTGTGTTCATTGTGCTGTATTAATCTCCAGGTGAACTGATGCTGAACTCTTTATCAGCAAAGCAAGGGTGTATAATTACTTGCCAAACAGACCGGGAAGAAAAGAGAAGGCAGGGCCATTCCACCTCCCTTTTCTACCGCCGTGCCTCTAAACAAATATTCTGCTGCCGTTTGCCAAACACTTTGTTTTTTCTGGTTGTGCAAAAAGAAGCCTCAATTTGTCAGAGTTGGGATAAAAGCACTATGAAGTAATTAATTCTATTCTAATCATCACACTAATAGCAGCTACAAAGGGAAAGAAACTGCATCAGTTGCTACTGCATGCACATCCCCTTGTTTTTTTGTTTTTTTTTGTTTCAGATCAAAGAAAGTTGAATATAAAAACACAATGGAAGAAAACAAGAACCGGCCAGACAATAAAATGTAATTGTTTCAAGAACAATGCTCATGAAGTCAAACATGAGTGGCAATGGAACCCATGTGGACTAAGAATGGACTTTGACACTCCAAGCTAATCAGATGTAGATTGATGATGTTAATGGAGATACATCATCATGCATCCACAGTTTGAAGCTATGAATGCAACTACTCACAAAACACCAAATTAATGACCAAATATCTATTTTGCCTCATCATTATAAGGTAATTTGCTCAGTTCTTTGAGTAAAACGGTCAAAATTTCAAACAAAATGTGTAAAACCAAAAGCTAAATGTGACTCACTTATGGTGGCAAAACATTATGGAAAACCTAAATCGGACATTCACGGATACACTTAAGGTCACGCGCTTCAAAATGTGCTTTTATGGTTCGCTGCCATGCTTAGTGTGGTTCCTAAAAGCCTTCTGTGTGGAATGAAGGGAGGGTGAAGTGGAGGAGGTTCGAAGAGTTCTGTGGTAACCTAAATAATTACACGCCCTGTTCTCCCAGAGTGATTAATTATATCTGCGGAAAGGGATTTCTTATTTTAGAGCCCTCCACAGACAAGTGCTGGTGGTGAAAAAGACAAGAAGAAGAAGGGAGACAAGAAAAAAAAGGCAAAATACAAGGAGGTCCCTTTCTTACCTTCCCTGACAGATTTGGGCTGTTTGTAAGACTTGCAAAGTAATATCTTTTTCTCTCTGGTCAGCTTGCAAGAGCAGCACTGAAAACATGATGGATTTAAAGAGGATCAGTGTTTTACAGTGGGTATAATTAGCTGCTTTTGAGGATCTTGACAGGATACTGGGAAAAAAAATTATAGCCTTCCATATAGCATTTGGGAAGGATTAGTATTTCTCATGCCCATTAGGTCGCATAAATTCTTCATTTCCCTTATCTGTATTCAGCTGAGTAGCCTTCCCCAAAGGTTTTGCGAACATACATGCTGCCTTTTTCTGCCTGGAAGGGTATTCCCCTTTGGATGACTGCATGCGGTCCGATTTGCCACATTGGGGACCTGGATTTAAATTTGTCAGGATGCGGCTTAGCATAGACTTGGGATGCAGTGGGTCACACCGCGATGAGATGACTGGTGGAAATCTCATCAAGCTCCGACATCAATAGCCAATAGCATTGAAAAGCACATTTTAGGCTACAAGTATCATGAACAGCCAATACAATCAGTAGTGTTTAGAAGCTAAAGACATCACTGTTGTGCCAAAAATGACTAAAATATCAGGAGGGGTTTGAAATGTCCAAATGATTGTGTGATTTTAAATATTTTGCAGTCTTGCAAGGTGTTTAAAACGTTAAAGATTTTGTCAATCCAACCACAAATCTATAGACAAAATTAGTATTCATGTTTGTGTTTTTAGCAAACTATCTGAAGACATTTAAAATGATCAAGGCCTGTCCATCCACTTGAAAAAGGAGGAAGACCCTGGAGATGATTAATCAGAAAAGCAGCCAAGAATACATTTTTAATACATTGAACTTTAGCTTTGCACCAACATTGCAAATGAGAGTTGTTTAGGCAAGTGAGTGCAGGTAACAGATCAGTGGCACCAGGTATTTCTCTCTCCCCACCGCCTCTACGAACCAAAGCATAGTGAGGGCAAATTTAGCACTATGTCTGCACAGCTCCACTTAAAGGGTTATAGTCTCTGAAGTGCTTTTGACCTTTCCATGGATGTAGGAGCTCCGACGACACAGTTAACCTGTTCATTAGGCAGTGACTGTCAATGATTGTATCATTTTCCCACCCTTCACAAATTAGTCCCATCAACCATTGCTTATGCCAAACGGTCTCCACGTTGAAAAAACACTTTGGCTCAAACATGGCTTACTTAACTCTTCTCTGCAGTTAAGGGGCGAAAGGGCTGATCATGCTCCGTATGCAGCAAAACGAGAGGCCGTTTTCTACGTTAGGGGATCAGAGAAATGGAAAATGCAAAGCCCCGTCCTTTTTATTCAGCTGGAGCCGAAACAAAGTAGATCTTCAACAGAAATCTTCTTGACTCTGCAATAAGTAATAAAATTATCATCTTTGAGTTGCTTCCTTCTCGATCTAATGCTTTTGCCTGCGAGCAAAACCCAATACTACTAAATAATGTCGTTACAGAGAAGTTGTTCAAATGGGCGATAATTCGGACTCTGTCGCTTTTGTTCTCTGAGTAATTCAACTGAATCGAGAACTTTCAGCAGAGGCGAGATGGTTCTGCGATGTGAACGTTAAAAATAAACTCATTCAACTATCATTTTACTTAGATCTCACTTGCAGAGTGGTGGGTTGTTTGGCGACTTCACCCGAAAACAACAACCCCTTGGCATGTTGTGTAGGATAATTGTTTGCCACTTACTTCTCACTCAGTCCACACTTTCAAACAAATGAAAAGTGCTTTTAATTATCTTCTTCTATTGGCCATGGCCAAGAAAGCTCCATCTGCCTTTTTTTTCCACCACAAGAATAAGGGTATGTGAAGATCCAAAGTTGAATTAGAGCTTGCAACGCAAACTGCCAAGAATCTCAGGGCCTTACTTAGAAAAAGCTCTCAGGTTTAAGTTGTCCACTGGCGAAACGTGGGAAAGCAAGATGTTGCAAGAAACAGAAAATGTACAATGTCAACTTTTAACATGCTTTTTTCTTGGAAATGAATACACTCAGTGGCCGCTTTATTGGATACACCTGTGCTGTTAATGCAAATATTGAGCCGGCAAAATCCACATCAACTCCGTCCTGGTTAAATATAGGAGCACTCAGAACAGCTTAAGCCCATAATGGAGCTATCAGTAAATTGCTAATAATTAACAGATAACGTTTTATTCTTTACCGCTTGTTTATTGATCTATTTTAATTGCTATTAATAGCCTGTCACTTGCACAGCTAACATAATACAATGTAGTCATGTACAAGCTCTGGGAGATAAATGTGGCTTAGTTTGTTATGAATTTGACAAGCATGAATGTTATTAGATGTTTTTAGTCATTGTTACATTTACAAGGATTGCAATATGCAATATTTACAATATGCAGAAGGAGAGAGAAATCATTTTATCCCCAGTTAAAGTTTACAGTATCCAATAATAAAAAAATGAAATAAACTATAACTACAAAAAATAAATAAGAAAATATTGATGGCAAGAATTTTGATTACATTTTTGCTGAAGTTAAAATTATGTTTTTGATCAATTTGAAGCCAATATTCATTAGAAAAATTGCTCACATTGTTAATATTCCCGCTACTATGTAGTCATAGTGTTGTAGATGTTTAGCATTTAAATTAAACTAGATTTCTTAAGAATAATTATTTTACTCTAAATGCCATGTTAGATATTTTTAAAAAATTAAATTTTCTGAAAACGTTTTTCATTACACTTCTATGTCCTTATCATAAATCCTGAATTAATATATTGCCAAATAGTCAACATTAAAAGCTATTGAGTAAATGAATGAAACTGAGATCTTCTCTTAGGTTTGCCGTTTCAGAAATACCGGGGCATAATCGTATTTCTGGAATCTATTTTGTCATGAAAAAAACCAAATAGATTCCAAGAAAATATGGAGGCTATTATTTATTTTAATATAGGTGCTTTGGTGCTCAGACTGGATTCTCAACTGCTGGAAGTGATAGACAATTTATCTAGAAGGAAAGTGAAGGCAGAATTACATTAGACAGTCTCAAAGACATTCTCAATCCCTTTTTAGAACAAAAGGTGATGGAGTCCAAGTAAAAACGAAAAGGATTGAGATGGAATGTGGAAAGAAGACAGACATAAAGGAGGCTTAAGGCTTGGCTATAGGGCACTTAACAGATAACGCCTGATATGCACCTTTCATTGAAATTAAGCTTAAACAGCCAGGAGTTTAGAAGAACAGCTTCACTAGATGGATTTTAAAGAACTATTAAGATGCTTGGATCTTTTAAGGGTTTTGGGCTAAACTGCAAAATTAAACCGAACACTCTTATTTGAATTCTTTTTTAATAATATTGCTTTTTTAATAATATTGCTCTTTTTAGGAGCAGATTAGTAATTTTTATGAATAAAGCCAGAGTTTTACAAAACAAAAAACTCACTGTGCAATATGGACAAAATGATTAAATAAAAAAAAAACAGCTCATTAAGTTAATATTGTTATTTATACATGAATTTGTAATTTTAATGCACAGTCAAAAAATAAAAGAAAAATTTGACTAATCACTAAATCTATTAGTTTTAAAGGGCTTCCTGCACAGCTAACTACAGTAAGCTGGTATTAGATGGTGTATTAGAAGGACTACATGCTCTTAAATATGTGTTTCTGAAGCAAAGTTATAAGATTGTTCTTTCAGCCTGCTGTCAGGAAGCACAGAGCAACATATGTGGGAAGATAACAGCTTTGTCTTTTTGAGATAATGTGAAATATTGTATACATGAGCTAATTATAATGGTGTTTGAAAAGGAAAGTCGTCTGAGCACCTGCTGAGATGAGTCCAACTGAATTTTTCAATTTTACGTTTTACCAAAACAAGCTTAGAAAATGTGCCTACTTGTCTGCTGCAAGGCAGAACGG
This sequence comes from Poecilia latipinna, assembly GCF_001443285.1. Taxonomy (NCBI): domain Eukaryota; kingdom Metazoa; phylum Chordata; class Actinopteri; order Cyprinodontiformes; family Poeciliidae; genus Poecilia; species Poecilia latipinna. The sequence continues at coordinate 14,960 of NW_015117247.1, forward strand.
TCACTAATCTAAAAGCTTCAAGGTTTTTTGTCCTCCGAGGAGCTTGTATGTTCTGACTGTGCATGCATATTGATGCACAAAGCCTTTATGTGAAAACGGCTAACTAAGTTTAACATTTTGACCAGAACCATTGTCTCAAAGAAAAACTCTTCAGGCATCTGTGCCTGAAGAGTTCCTTAAAGAATCTGGAAAGGATTTCTGTCAGGTTATTTGACGGGTCACTAAAGCAAATGATGAAGCCATCTTGTGTGACACATCATCTCTATATATGGCCCAAGAATGCCCAAAGCCATGGGATAGTGCTTCGAGGTTTCTACTGGAATCCAACTGCAGCCGAGTATGATCAATCTAAGGAAAAGAAATGAAAGTAAGAGCACTCTGAAAACAACTGCAAAATAAAAGTGTAATATTTTATCACAACCCACTTAAAATCCACATCCCATCACAAACATATTTGATTTAAAATGCATGGATTTACTACAAAAACCAATATCAACATAAATATGCATCCAGAAATAAGTCATTGTTCTTCAGTTTTTCCAGATTTTATGTTACAGTAATATTATAAATTGTATTAAATTAATCTCATTTCTCAAAATTCTTCTATAAAATGCCCAATTCAGGGAATGTGGCAAAATGTTTGAGATTTTTGCTGATGTAACAGAAACAGAAAACCAAGAAATCACATTTACATAAGTATTAATGGCTCAGTATTGAGTCTGTCTGTGGTAAATTCTGTTAATTGGAGTCGATTTGGAAAGAAACACATCTGTCTATTTAAGGCCCCACAGTGGACAGTGAAGGTCAGAGGTCAAACACAAAGTATGAAATCAAAGGAAATATCTGTAGACCTCCAAAACAGGGTTGCAAAGAAGAATGGCTTAAACTGCTTAAAGAAAGGTGAGATAAGCTGATGGTATCATATTCAAAAATATTTAAGTCTGTAATTGCCTCTAAAGATGGATCAACAATACTGAACACTTTTGAAAATTTGATTTCATGGTTTTTCACGTTTTAATCATTTAGAAAAAATCGTATGCATCTTTATTCCACATCATCTTAATGAGGTATTTCTGTGTAGAATTTTAAGAGATTCATTTATTATTTGGAATAAAGTTGCAACATAAAACGTGGAAAAAGTAAAGTGCTGTAAGTACTTTCCGGATGCACTGCAGACGCGGTGAAACAAGAACCCAAGGCTATCCAAGGATGATGTTGCATTAAGGACACAGGCCTGGAGGCAAAAACTTTTGCCAAATGGCTTCCCGCTGTCAGGATAGTGAGAAGGAATTGGATTGCAGGAGTATCTCAATTTTAAGATTTAACAAGTACTGCTGAACAAACGTTAAGGGAAAATTACCCGGCTGCAAAACAACAACCGTTTACGACTTTCAACGTCTCCTTTGATTTAACAAGATTATTTAAAGCAGTTAGAAAACAGGCAGGTAAGACCAGGCAGCATTTTCCGTTATGCACTGGCACCTTCCTGATTGGGTAATCAACGTGGTGAGAAGGTGAAACGACCCCCTCAAAATAAACTGATGAATCCTAGGTTTGGAGGATTCAACTTTGTTTGTAGCAGATGTCTCTCATTTTGATTTCCAAAGGCCGGTGTCCTGAAACTGTCAGATGACTTTTTGGTCTAGAGAATGGTGCTCAAGGACTGAAGTCTGAGACCCCTCAAGAGGTGCCACCCAGAGCAAGCAGTGAAGATACTTGAAAAGGGTGTTTCATATTATTCAAAGTATTTTTCTTTGAGTCAGAAAGAAACTCAAACTAACCTTTAGTTTTGTGCTTAACCACAGTTTACAAAGCAAAGAAAAACAATTTCAGTCAATCTTTCTTTTTCTTCCCCTTCACAAAACTGGTGCCAGCTTTTCAGTGACTGTCTCTTACAGCAGGCGACTCGAAACTGCTAACCGTTATTGCCATGCGAGTGGCAAGATAAGATGTTTTGTGAGAACTACCTCCAAATGGCAGGGATACACGCGCGCACGTCTGCTCATCCACACTCCGAAGCTTTGTGATGCAACACCTCGAACTGAGTCACACATGCAAGCGTAGTGTGAACCAGACCCCAGAGAGCGTAGGGAGATAAAACACAGAATTTAAATTATTCAATTCAGACAGGACTGGCTTTTTTTTTTTTTTTCTTTTTTGGCAGAACTAAAATAGGATATCTGAATTTGAAAAGAACTCCCTTTCATTTTGTCCGTCTCCTCCTTTACTGATATGACTGTATGAGATCTGCCAGCAACTCCTGGAACAAAACACGAAGCTGTAGAGGCTTCATTCATTTCTTTTTGGACCTATTTAAGTATTCAAAGTGAATTTTCCCCATGATTAAAAAAAAAGAAAAAAGAAAAAAAAAGAAGCTGGCCTCAAGATGCAGTTGCCTTCAGTTTGTTAATAATTTTCCACTGCTGAAAAAAAAAAAGTGTACTCTAAAAAGAAAAATTCTCCTTTCCTTAGAGAAAAAAAAAAAATCTTTTTATTTGCCGGTTGCCTTTGAATCCTCCACGAAGGCCGCAACCACCAAAGAAACACTTTTAATTCCTCAGCGGGGGGAGACATTGAAGGCTGTTCTGGATCATTGGACAGACAGCGTCTGAAGCCTGAAAGACAGGGAGAGGGAGAGAGGTGCGAAAGGCGGAGAAGGAGGAGTGACTTGGTAATTTAAAAAGTCTCCCACACAGAACGAGTGAATGACTTTGCAAACAGTAGAGTAGAAAAGGCCTCCGCCGTTTAATTATAGAATAATTGTGAAGCCCATAACGACGGAGACCTGCGAGCTGGGAGACGAGGGAAGAGGGACAGCTCTGTGAAAATGTAATTAGCTGAATATCATTTCTCTTTACTCTCGGCCACTGTCCAATGTGAGGGGTGGAGGAAGACAAACACAGAAGAGCTCTTTTAGAGATAAAACTGAACGCACTGTCACAGTTTAGATCTTCAGTGACTTGGATCAATATGCAATTACCTATGGAGGAAGGAGCACCTTCTCCACTCTCTGCTTCTTCTTTCCCATGAAGGGAAACAGCCATAGAGTGTTCGACGTGTCCAAACCAGGCAACAGATGTGTCTCTTCCGTCTTCTGTTTCAATTACCAATTCAAAACGGCAACGGAACGACTCATTTGGCTTTCCTTCTGGCTGATGGTTTCTTCTCACTGTGATAACTCAAGTGGATAACAGCGCTGCCGGTAAGGGGAGGTCTAAGTATGAAGCTTGTGAATGCGGGTTGAAAGGTGGATCATCAAACGCTACTCAAGCTTTTGGGATGGATAGAGCTGGAGACGAAGGGGCGTGAACCCGCCCCACCTTTTGGAAAGACCGGCAGCGCCCTCCGCAGCATCACTTATCCTGGGACTCGAAGGAACGGATCCAATTTGTGTGTCGGAACCGTTATTGCAATGATGACGTTACTGCAATGAGAAAGCATCCTTCACACTTGTTCACGCTCCTGGTGAAGATGGTGTAGTCTTAAAAATGCAAGTTTTTTTAAACGGAGTACATTTATTCAGTGTAGTCCTAGTTCAATTCTGCTGCTCTCACCCCAACATTTAAGATTTAGGACTGAAGTTGCATTTATGTCTGCTTAACTAGTTCTGTGTTTTGAATCAGTATCCTGCTGAAACATCAAGGGATGACCCTGAATTTTTTTTTTTTTCTAGCTTCTACATCTTTAGTTAATAACTTTTTACAGCCTGGATGTATTAATAATTATATACGAAGGTCAGAAAGAGGGTAAATTAGGTTAATATTGTTCGTCACAACATAGTCATGGCCCAAGTTTTGCAGGGCTAAGGCACCAAGTCGCTGTTCCCAAATGTGATGCACAGATGATTGTATATTTCCCCTGCTTGGCCTATAAAACCTATTTTGTGAAACATCAAATAGTCAAACCAGTTGCACATGTTGGAACATCATGACAGCCCCATCCTCAGCCGAGCTTCCAGATTAGGCAGCTGCTCAGACCTGATTGTGTCCTCTCAATAGGCACCGAATGACACATAGTTCTTCTAAAGCCGCTCCAAGGCGACGCACTCCCGAGCGGGTAAACACTACACTGTGCATTTTACCAGCTCGTGTCATTGTTCTCAGAAAGGACGGAGCAAGACGGAGTATAAATGTGAAAAGAATCAACAGATTTAATTAAGCGTAGGACTTTGAGAGATGTAAACTGAATAAAGAAAAATATTTTAATCGTTGGATCATAAAAATTGTAAAATGTTGGATCATGTAAACTCATTTGTGTTTAGCGAGTCAAGCGACATGCTAATGTGCCAAAGTTACGCCTCACCCTGAACTACCTATTCCTTGTCTTTTCAGCCATCTGCTGATTTGCTCAGATTGGGCTTTAGAGTTTTCAACCACAGTGTTTTTAAGACTCCATCCCTCCGTTTATCTAAACAATACAGAAGAATCTCATCAAATTTCAATAAGTAAATATTTAAAAACAGTAAATGCACCTTTTGTGAGTTCATGTCATCCATCGTCTTTCATCGTTAAACCTACAAACTCAACACCAAAACACTCAGCTAGCAATAACTGCTCTTAAATGACATTCCTTGCTCAAAGCCTTCTCCGACATAGGACTCATGCCAGCAATTTCAGGAAGAAGAACTGTACATAAACTAAAATGCATCAGAAATTATGTCAACAAAATATAACATGTGACGACCTCACATGTCGTCACATGTTATAATATCTTTGCCAATAACTGCTAGTTGTTGGCAAGGATATTTAAAAACGGGGGGGCATAAAGGCACAGGCAGTCATAACCCAAGGAAGCAGCATTCACACCCATTGTGGTTTCTTGGATTTTGCTTCATTCCTGCTTTTGTGAAATAATATAAAGAATGTGGAACTCTGCTTTCTCTTCTCAACTCCAGTGACTTTTAATGAAAAGCTTCCCTCAGTGGCACATCTCTATCAAACAAATTGCCTCCAGTCCCACCGCTACAAATGGTGCCCCCAACTTTCAGTTCAAAGACGCACTCTCGCTTTGTTTCCCCCGTTACATGTCGAATGGCACGCCATTCAAACGCTCCAAGTGAGCCACAGCCTCCCTTCAGATCCTCTTTTAAATTACCGACTTCCAAAGCTCTCCATTTTTAGGATGCAGAGGTATGAAAATGAAGAGAACTGCGGATTGTGCACGGAGAGCGGCGGTGGCGACCTTACATTCAACATCAGTATGACTCACTGAAAAAAAATAAATAAAAATCTGGCGTCAATGTTATGTTTTAAGAACAGAAGTCTAAATATAAATCCTTGCATGCTGAGGTATTTCAGGGGAATCTCTGCTGTATATATTTTGACAGCGTCGTATCAATTATTCATTATATGCGTCATAAAATAACACAAAAAGTAAAACATTTGAATAAATAAAGTTACAGAATGGTGTCTAGTTTGCAAATTTTTCTCTACCAAATTTCAGAATGCACTTTAGAACACAACCAGTGGGGATTTTATGACAATAAAAACTACAAAGATGGACGAATTGAGTCACCGAAAGCAGAATAAATCAGTTTCTCACTCATTTTCAGCTACCAGCTCAATCCTGTTTGAAGCTGCAGTGGAGCTGGACTGTATGCCAGCAGTCAATGGGTACACTGTTGACTGCTGGTCAGGTACACCTGTCCAGTCCATCACACAGCCAACGCAAACACACAAGCCATATAGCAGCACATGCACACAGCCATGCCTTAGGGCAACGTAAAGTAACAAGGTAAATGCATGGGAGAAAACTGGAGCATCAGGTAGAAACCCACGCAGTGATAAGAGGAACATGGCAACGCAGAAATGTCATGACGGTTGTTAAGGACCTAAATGTGCTCAAACTAAAATGCTATACTTATTGGGTGAAACGAAAAAAAAAAACTTCTAGTGGGATTATAAAAAATTTGATTGAG
>NW_015117248.1:0-20871 GCF_001443285.1 Poecilia latipinna
TTTATTTTTTTTTTTTTTTTCTTTTTTTTACGTATATTTTTTTTTTTTTTTTTTTTTTTATATATATATATATATATATATATATATATATATATATATATATATATTTTCTTTAGCCGAAAAATACCTTCATCTTTCTGCTCAGTCTTTGGTCAAATTGTTCATACGTTGAAGGCAGAGCTGAAGCAATCGATGAAGCTGACAAAAAAAGCTGAAACTCACTTCACATTTGTGTGCAAACCATCCGTATCAGGACTTTTGGTGAGAAAGAAAGAACTGTTAAAAAAAATTGTCACACTTTAGCGAATTAAGAGATAGAAAACAAACAACATTTATGTAAGTCACAACGATGTGATGCCATTTTAGGCCCGTCAACATGGAAGCATGAGCAAAAACATTGTTCTTGGCTCTGGAAAGGTTTCAATGACCGTCCACACAAGGCAGAGAGGATACAAACAAGGCAAGTATCTGGTTTGTGAAAGTGAACATGCTGACTTACAAGCACAATTAGTTCTTCAGTAGACCTTATGCTCTGTCTTATATTGCTGGGGTTTGAAGATTTACAGAGTCTGTTGTAGTAAAAACAACGTTGGAATATTTCAAATAGTACAAATGTATGCATACTTTGCTCTGGAGTTTACTTAGAGGAAAAAGAGTAAAAGGGACTGAACATATTCTTTGTTAATACAAGAACCATACAATTTAAAGTAATCGTGTCTAGTGTGTTCTTTGCTCCAAAAGCATGCTCAGCTATGAAAGATATGTTCTAACCTGTTACTTGTCCCCTTGTTCAATCCATTTTGGCCTTAAATGATATTTGTATGATATTGTCTTGGTGTGTGATGCTGGAAGCTGACTATGTCTCTTCATTGTACAGGTGAGGCCCTCCGGGTCCGGCTTGAAATTGAGAATCTCTCAAGTCGTTTGGTCAAACCTAAGTTTGTACTTGACGAGAAGAAGATCTACTTTGGCATACACCGAAGTAAAATTCAGAAACATGAGATACTGAAGGAAAAGGCAGATGCAGTCGAATCATTCTCTGGCAAAACAACGGTAATAAAGGAGATCACCATCCCTCGAGAGCTTTCCCCATCCATCTTGAACTGCTCCATCATCAAGCTAGAGTACAGATTAAAGGTAAGCTTCACCTGTGGGACAGACTTGTTGTTTTTTGTAGATTATGTGTTTACACAGTCCAGTCTAAGACATGACTAGATGGTAGGACTGACCATCCAAGCATAACTTAAAAAGCACATATATGCGTGTGTGGGGTGTGTGTGTATAACATCTTGCTGAAAAGAAGGGACTATTTATTGTTTCTTTCCTCCCAGGTATATCTAGAAATCACATGTGAGGCAGACTTAGTGGTCAAACTCCCCATTGTCATCATACCTGAGCTATCGGAGGAGAATCCTTCTGGACGTCCAAATCAGCCAGCCTGGATGTCACAACCAATGGGTCTTCCACCTCCCTATGAAGAATATGCAATGTACCCTTCTTTTCCTTTTGGAGTTTAAAGAACTCAGATTTTAAGACTTCCTTTAAATGGGAATGTTATGGTTTTTGTATGACACACCAGCAGCAGTTTTTTCCAACCTCATCAGTGCCTGTGTTGTCTACAGCACAACTTGACAAATTTGCTGCACGACTGAGCCAAAGAAAACATGACTGAGATTATTTCCTTTAGAGAACACAACAGCTACTGCAGGCGACTTTAATATGAATTCACAAGGTTTTCTTTTTAAAGAAATGTCTAAAGTATGTAATGTAATGTTCATGAAAGGCTCTGTGATGGGCTAGAAATGTACACAGCCAGGGAGACCACACTCTAAGAAATAATCCTCTAAATTTACAGTAACATACTGGCAGCTATAGACGCCAGAAGTTTACTGTAAATGCACAGTAGCTGTACCGTAATTAATCCTGACAGTAAATTACCGTCAATGCACGTACGGTATGGATACTGTGAAAGAACGGTAAACTTCTGCTGTCTATAGCTGCCAGTAGTTTACCATTTTTTAAAAGAACGGTAAAATACTGGCCTCTATAGCATCATCATTCATCATTTTAGCATCTCTCAAAAGTGACCTCTTTAGGCTACTATTTGATTCAAGTAACCTTTTACCTCAATTTAAACATACTATGCTCATATTTGTTTACATTTTAATTTTATTTGATCCCTTTTGATCCCCAGTTTTATTGATTTCACTTGTTATAACTAACTCTATATAGGCTGAATAATGTATATTTCGTTAAACTGCACTTTGGTCCAATTTGTGTTGTTTCAAATGTACTGTTAATAAACTAAAAGTTGTAATTTTTGAATCTTTAAACTTTGATTTTTTTTCTCCACCTTTTTGTTTACAATAACTACAGAATATATAAAGTGATTTACTATTAACTGATTCATTGTACCGACTGATTCTTGCTAGGACAAACATAAACTTGCACACATGCAAAACATCATCCCTTTGCATATTCACTTAATCTGATGCAGCCGTCGCCATCCTGGCTAGAGTTACCTCTGTGAAAAGGACACCTGCAGGATTGATTACGTGACCTGTTCAGACACAGTTACCCATTCTGCACTGCAGTCCACTGTTCCAGTAACGCCAGCATCCCTATTTATCAAAGAGAGGTCATCATCCTAATTTTAACTCAGTTTCAGCTGTCAGGGAGAATGTATTTAAGCGCATAGATCTTTTATCACAGCATTTACTGTATTGATGTCGTCCTATCATGACTGTGAAGCATTTCTCAGTGGAGTATGACAGAGTGAAGGACCAAGGCACCTACTCCCCAGGGGACGTTCTTTCTGGAAAAGTAACCGTGGTAACCACCAAGGATATCAAAGTGCAGAGCTTTTTGGTCCGAGCTAAGGGAAAGACTAAGGTGAGTTGGTACGAACAAGAAGGACAAAACTCCATCTTCCGCAGCAACAAGAAGAAATACTTCTATTTTGAGCATATAATTCTTCAGGACAAAAACAAGGGAGATGGTATGTTTTGTAATTTATTTTCTGAGATTTTTTTTATTTTTTATGTTAAAATAATTTGGTGAATTCCCATTTAGTGTAACATTATTTCTCTTTTAAGGTTCAGAAATCATGGGTGCTGGGATTAATGTTTTTCCATTCAGCTTTGTGATTCCAAGCAGGTATGAGTTATTCCCAGATATAAACTGACTTTCAGCTGCATGTAAGAAACTTGGATTAGAAAGTAATGTTATCTTTGGGTTCCGCCCTTACAGAGACATGCCCTCATCTTATAGAAGCAAATGTGGTGAGATCACATATAGTTTGCGAGCTCATTTGACTCAATCAATTTGGCTTGTGCACAAAACCAAGACTGAGTTTCCCTTTCTAACCAGCTCTGAGTTTCCTTTTGCCTCCAAATCAGAAATGATAATCATTGGGCTGAAGGTGAGAAATTATTTTTGATTTCCTTGTTTTCCACTTCATCTGAAAGAAGATCTGAAAGTCTGAGATTATTTTCTCTGAACGTGTTTGTGTTGATTTGATAGGAGCAACAGCATGCAACCAGGATTTCATTTTGTGGCTCAGGGAAGGTTACCATGAATGTGACCTCTGAAAAAATGGGCTTAAAGCAAGGTAAGTAGATTTCACACAGGCACCTCAGAAAGTAAGCATCCACACTTACAAAGAAATCAAAACAAATAAACACTGAACAACTTAACAAGAAAAGGCTGAAAAAGAGAAGAAAAAGGAAGAAAACCAGTTAAATTTGTGTTTGGAAAACATCAGTAGTAATTCTTAAATAGTTTGCTCCAAGGTAAGATATAATAAGCATCTTACAATGTTCACAAGTAAATTGTCAGACAATTTGACAGACGGATTGTCTGTCAAATTCTCTGAACATTATAAATGGTGGCAATTGAGCACCATTACCACCATTAATTGAGGTAATGGTGTTGAGCGCCATTACCTGCATTCTTGCTAAGCACACAAGACTTCACTGCTGAAGAAAAAGCACAAAGGCAGTTCAAACATTGACACAGGGCATTTAGAAAACCCAGTGAAACAAAGGAAGAACAGAATATATTGATGAGATTAAAATTTAACTTTTTCAGTGTCACTGCACACACGTATAGGACATGGCATTTCACGTTACCCACTAAGCAGCACGCCAAGATGGATTCTCGGAGGTAAAATCATTATGGTGTGGGGCTTCCTTCAAGCACAGCACTTGTAAAGTTCATATTTTTGAAGGAAGGATGAACTGAGAGAAGGGCCTGACTGAAATTCAATTTAAAAAAAAAATCTTTGGGAAGAACTAAGCATCAGACAGCTCACAAGAACCCACACCCCATTATTTTCAAGCTCTGTTGTACTAAAACGATTTATTCAGATGATTTTAATTGCTTTTTTTTTCAAATTTAATTCCACATTTAATTCCCCAGATTTACTTATGCTGATTTCTTTGTGTATGATCTTCAGAAATATATTACTTCAGTGTCTATTTCTAAAATGTTTTGTTTTTTACATCTGTTTGAATGTGAAACTGTAGGAGAGGCAATGGGAGTCTTCGTGGAGGTACTCAATGCCTCTGCACACTCTGTAACGCCAAAGTTCTACCTGTGTGAGAAGCTAACCTTTGTGGCCCATTCAAGGAAGAAAGTGCAAACAAAGGACGTCTTGTTCGAGATAGGAGACGCTGTTCCAGCTGAGGGCATTCACACTGTAACCAAATTATTGATCATCCCTCCACACCTTCCCGCCACCTTCTTCAACTGCAGCATGATGAATCTGGAGTACAGAATCAAGGTATCTATGGTTGTTACATAATGAATTCGGACAGCTGTCTCACACGAGAGTTTATTGATATTATTCTGCAATTTCAGAACTATACATGAAATAAGAGGGCTGCTGTTTTCAGAAATCAATACTGTTGCTTAATGTTTTCATTTATTTTGCAAACTAAACATTTTTAAGTGCTTGAATCGAATCATGAAAAGAGCTCCAGAAACTGACTGCATGATGGGAAAGACAGCGAGGAGGAGGAGGGGTTAGAAGCCTCATGGCTCATCGAGGGAGGCGTTTCGTATTACAGCTCAACCTGTTCCATCTTGCCATCCACTCAAATAGATTTGCATGTGAGCTCTTAGAATACAATTGCTCACTGAGGCATGTGCTAGTGTTAAATAGGTCAGTTATCCAGGTGTTGTCATTTTTTTTCCTGGGTTCATAATGTACAATCTTTTATTTTTATTATTCTGTGCTCTACAGATCACTCTTGGTGTCCCCTTGCTGAGAGATGCAGAAATTAAACTTCCTCTGGTCATCCTCCAGGGTTCGCCAAAACCTCTTCAACAAAAACCAAAAAGATCCATCTGGTTTAGAAAACGTCCTGATTAAAAGAACAAGAACAAAAAGGGTGTACGTACATTGCTCTGAGGTTGTAATGCAGGGTTTATGGCTATGTACACAGCTGTTGATATTTTTGTAACTGCATTTACATTTCTTACAGGAATGATTTCTGTTGCTGTCTAAACCTGAAATGCTGTTCAACACTATATGTGCATGTCCACTAGATGGAGATGTCAGCCATTTAACTTAAATGGTTTTGTTGGAAATCCAGAGCTGTTTTGTTGTTTCGATGTATGTTATAATAAATCACTGGTATATCCCACATTAAACATCAAAAATACAAAATTTGGTAAAATATGTCAAATAGTCCTGTTTTGCTTGGGTCAAAAACCAAATATCACATTTTCAAATAGGAAAATGTGCAGAACAATCCAATCCCGATTGAAAAACGATTTGGGGATAACGTATCCAAATAACCAAAATATGCGATTTTTGAAAAGATATATTTGGAATACATTTCTGTATCAATATACTTCACTGGGATTTCTTTTGACAGAGAAGTCGACGATAGACTTCTGGAGGAATTCATCTCCAAATCTCACGTAGAATCTGTGAAACTGAAAGGACAAATGTGCACTTTATATAAATGTGATAATAAGAAAACAATTGTTGCCACAAGCCATATAGGGTGCACAACAAAATGGTGCTATCAGAGATGTTTTGGTTGAGTCAACTGTGTTTTTGGCCTAAATAAAGAAACATTGTGTTGGGAGAGTCACGCAGAGGGGATGCTCTTCGACAGCTGGGATATTGAAGCTGGTCAGAGTTGATGAGGCGATGGATGGAGCGAAATGCAAGACAATAAGAAAACCAGTTAGATGATGCAAATGACTTGAGACTAAAGCAGAGGTTCACCTCTGAGCAGGACAATTAAAATGAATAATATGCAATTGAGATCCAATAGTTTCTTGTGAAATGGTTTGAACTTACATGTCTTATTCGCTTCATATGGACCAACTATAACACTTTTACACAGCATCCAATTTCAGACACTGATTGGGAGCCAAATTGGAGTTAATTGCCTTGCTTATGGGCTCTTTAAAGCAGTAAAAGAGGCTGGAACTGAACCCTGAATTTCTGCCTACAAGACAGTCAACTTGTATCTTCCTACTGACCCACAGCTGCCCGATCATAAAATCTGAAAAGTTTTACAAAGGGACATCTTAGGAAAATAATCCACTTGTTCAGTTTGGTGTACACATGAAAGTGTCCATTTAACTTAAACCAACTTTTTATCTAGAAACTCAATGTAACATGACATCTTTCTGCAGCACATACAGAACCTTCTCAGTTTTTAAAGGATCCAAGTGTTCTTTGAACTTCCTGAGAACATTCATGAGCATGAACAGTTCCAGTCATTAAGTTGACTAAGTCATCTGACTTATTCATACATACGAAGCTATTTGTTTACAAGTATAAAACAGAAGATGAAATAGAAACAGTTGTTATGAAATTACATGTGGAGGCATATAGACAAATACATCCAGAGCTGAAATTACTAAGTTCATCTAACTAACTCCAAATTATGTGATCTGTCATTCATTTCACCAGTGTAAATGATAAGGTTACGTTTTTCACATGTATATGTGTCTGGTTAGACAATAGAAGTGTACATTCACTGAAAAAAAGATGTACACGTTTGTTTTTATCTCTGTCTGAAGTTAAGTCAGACCAAACTTCTCAGTCAGACTTATTAAAACTGTTTCTATTTCCTAAATTCCATAGTAATCAGAGGAAATAGATTTCCTCAGACTTGGGTTAAATGTTTTGAGTTTTCTTCCATAAGGCTGTTACAGTAGTTTTCTGGAAGTCTGATCCATTCCTCCTGACAGAACTGATGTGAACCACAAATTCTCTAAAGTAGGAATCTCTAATTCCAGTCCTCAATGTCAGGCGTCCTGCAGGGATGTGTCCTTGGTCCAATACACCTAAATCAAATGGATGAATTATCTCCTCCTGCGATGGACTGGCGACCTGTCCAGGTTGTACCCCGCCTCTCACCCGAAATGTTTCGCTGCAGATAGCCACCATCACCCCTCCTGACCCCACTGGGGACAAGGGTGTGAGAAAATGGATGGATGGATGAATTATCTCCTCAGTCAAGTTCCCCAAAGTCCTGCTAATGTGTGTTTGAACACATGTAGGTGTGTTCAAGGACAACTGAGTAAAACAAGGATAAAAACATTTAACATATTATTTTCTTTTTCATTTTTATAATTAAAAATAGAAATGTTTGATACATTTTTAGCCTTCAAATTAAACCATATGGGTTAGTATAGGCTAGTATTCGCTACTAAATATGCCAGTGTTAAACTACACAGAATATGAGTCAAAAAAACTAAAATTAGGATTAGATTTAGATGGTAAAGCTTTTTCAGGATCATCCTTGCCTAAGCACTCATTGCAACCAGAAGAAATAGTTCCTCAAAGGGACATTTATGATTTGACAGAATATGTAAGCGAAACCAAGCCCATGTTCTTGACATAGACTCTGAGATCTTCCTGGACCAGAGACGGAAAGCACTGCACATTTCTTGGTCGAGGTTCCTCCAGGAAATAGTGTGTCCAGGAAACAGAAGGAGTCGACTCAAGACAGAACTCCATGATTCACACAAAACTAATAGAAAGGAAACACTGCACTCACGTGTTTTGTTGGAATAAACATGTTTCGCTCTTAGAATTTAAAAGTTTGATCACATACTGCTCAACTGAGTGTGTTTGAGCATCCAAGCTTTTGACTTGCACCATAAATAGCCCAAATGTAGCTTAATCTGCCTCATCCGTCTTTGTGCAGGGGATGTTGATTGGGTATTACGAGGGACACATTGAGATAGATTCATCTAATCCCCAGCAACACCTGCATGAAGACGTCTCTCAAAAATTACTCTGGCTTAGATTTGGCAGCGGCCGTAGTCTTGACTGTGCTTGTTGTCGAGCTTGCCTGGTAACCATTCTGGCTCTGCGCAGGGTGTGCAGGCTACGAGCCAGCCGGCTCCTATAACACACACAAACACACACGCAGCAACTACACACCACCATACCACAGCCCTCTGTACTTTTGGAGAGCTGAGCACGGAGGTGTGGCCTCTGGCACCTCCCATTGCCGTAGCCAGAACGAGCGCCATGACAACCATGTGGGCCTGCAGGCGTCTCCCTGTCTTCATCGGCCACGGTTGCCATGGCAACTCCCCACGGGGGCTCCCGCAGATCAGCGGGATGGGCGTCCAGTTGACTAACCCTCTCCCAGCTGGGGAACGGCTGAGAGAGAGTGCAGGAGAGCGGAGTGAAGGGGAAGGGAGGGGAGGATGTGTGTGCCTCTGTGTGATATGCGTGCGTGACCGTGTGTGTATTTGTGTGTGTGTGTGTGTGTGTGTGTGTGTGTGGGATGGCACAGTAGAGCCTGGAGAGAGAGAGAGAGCGAGAGAGAGAGAGTGATAAAGAGATAGACTGCTAAAGAAGGAGAGAGACCTCAGACGGAGGCACGCTGGAGACGGGTAGTCTGCCCTGCTGAAGTGGCCTATCTCTGCCTACATGCAGCCTTAGCAGCCTGCAGCAGAATAAATTCACAAGCTCTTCTTAAAAGATGTTCAAAATCTTCAACTAGACTCTCAATGGCTGCGGCCCGATCAAGCAGCTCTGATCCGACCCGTGCTTGTTTAAATAACTATGTACAAACTTAAAATGTCATTACCCTATGTGCTTCCTCTAATGTGCCCATCAAAGATTATTGTATCAAAAACACAGTGTTTATTCCTTTCCACAGTTTTGTCAGTGACAAGTACCACAAGTTTGGATATGTTGTAAATGGGCCACAGATGGCTGCTGTTGGAAGGAGAAACTGAATCTCTTAGTCCATTGGCTGGAAAGACTGAGGGGCTTTTTCTACCATCTAATTGCTCCAAGCTGTGTCCCCTTAAAGGTCCCAACCGAAAAGTATTTAAGAATAGTCATTAAAGATCTGATTCTCTGCAGGGTCTAATCTCATTTGCTCATTAACCTTGGTGTTGCTTTCCATGCCTAAAACCACAAAAACTGAGATTATGGTTCAGTTACGTTCATCATAATGAAGTCTTTATTTTGGAAAAAAGAGAAAGATAAACTTCCCATCGTAAACATTTTGTGATCTATTATGAGTGCAGAAACATTTGCTTTCTTGTTTTTTTTTTCCATATAAAATGTTTACAATATTTAAATGTATAAAAAGAGATACAAGGCAATTTTGTCAGTGTTACAGAAGGCAAGATGCCAAAAACATTCAACTATTTAAAATAATCTACAGCTTTTTTAATTATTTTCTCTATTATTCGTGCAATAATACCTCTAACCTAAAACTATCTCTACATAAAGTGTGTGGCTATACTGTGCACTTGTAGTGGTAACCTTTGGAATTACATTTCTTTTATGGTTTAAAAAAAAAAGAAACATTGACAGGAGTTGTTTGATTACAGAATTGTAAAAAACAAACAAACAAACAAACAAACAAAATCTGTTCAGAATTATTTATGAAACTCAGAGAAGCAGCCACCCCTGCACAGGTGGACGTTGCATATCTTGCAGCCAAACACACTTTCATGTCGCAGCCCCTTGTTTGTGCAGTTCCTGCATCGCCGAGAGCGCTCCGACATGCGCTCCAGCCGATGTCCATACTCTATGGGCGAGTCTGCATGCCTCTTGCGTGCCGCTCGCTCCATGCCCCTCGCCCCCTGGTAGTCTCCAATCAGCTGCTGTGCCAGCCGTACACGGAAGTGGCGCTGGGTGAACTGCTTCCCGTTGAAGCCCGCTGGCGGTGTGCCCCCACGGGTCTCCCTAAGTATTACATAGGCATTGACGATGCACAGATTCACATAAAACCACAAGAAATAGCGCCACCACTTCTTGCATGGCCTTCCGACCTGGTAGCATTCCCTCAGCTGGTCACACAGGTCCACCCCCCTCATGTTCTCCTGGTACAGCAGCAGTGGCAGGGGTCGGGGCACGCCGAAGGAGAAACTAGAACCATCCAGGCTGTCGCTCTCCCCCTCTCCGTCTGTGTCCAGCTGCTGACGGCCCGGACTGATTCCCACAATCCCAGGTGTGGAGTTGGTGGAGAGGCAGCTAACCATCTTGATATCCCGGGTCACCGTAGCAACCAGGTTGCCACGCTGGCACTGGTAGAATTCCCCTTGACACAGCTTTCCCACGTTACGAGGGCGGAGGACTTCTGGGTAGCCTTTTCGCCCGGCCTGAGTGGGCCCGCAGGCGTACAGTCCATCCCTCAGCAGTCTCTGGAGGAGGGGCACAGAGGTGAAAAAGCTGTCCATGAACACATGGTGGTACTGACCCTCCAGACCTCGCACAAGAGAGCTCACCACCCTGTAACCCAAAGAGGCCGCTGCCTCATCATCGCTGGGCTTACCTACATAGATTTTCGTCCTGTGGCAGTAACCTGAGCGGGAGTCGCACAGCATCCATACTGTCAGCCCCTTCCTCAGGGGCTTGGAGGACATGTACTGGGTGGGAGAGAAGCGCCTCTTTGTGGCAATGGCGCACTTATCTATGGTCAAGCAGCGGTTGGGCGAGTATGCATCCCACATTGTGTTCTCCACCACATCCAGGAGAGGCCTGATCTTAAAAAGGCCGTCATATCCACGCTCCCCACGCACAGGCTCAGAGTCCCGGTCACAAAGCTGGAGATACTGGGTGAGTTTCTCAAAGCGTCTGGCCGTCATAGTTTTTTTAAAACCTGCATTCCCAATAAAAATGTCACTGGCCCAGTACATGCCAGTGTCTGGAAGCTGATTGATGCCCATCAGAATATTCAGACCCACATAAGCTTTCATCTCTCTAACATCAGTGGGGTGCCAGTGGGGGTCTGATTTCCCACTCCTTCTCTGCCGATAGAGGGCGTAATTGTTTGTTTGTTCTACCATGTGTTCAAAAAGAGAATCTGGGAAGAGTATCCGGAAATAGTCACGGGTGTCAGCTTCGTCCCCGAGCGAGTGCTGAGGGCCACTGGCGGCGGAGAACGGTTCGATCGCGATCACCTGGTCCGGTTCGCCCCAGAAGTCTGGAGACGTGCAGTCCTCCTCCAGGTCCTCCTCAAAGCCGAAAAAGCTCCTGCGCTCCTCCTCCTCCTCCAGATCGGAGAAATCAATATCCGAATCGTTAGAGTTGGTGTCGGAGCAGTTAGTGGAGGTGGAATAATAGCAGTCCTCCGCGTAGTCCTCATCGTCGTGCTTGATCCCGTTGCTGCCGGTGACCAGAATAATGTTGCAGCCTCCTCCCGCGATCAGGCTGGCCGCGTCCGCAGTCTCCGCCGCGGCTGCCGTGCTCGTCACTCCATTCTCTCCCTCGCCGTCCTCCGCCGCCTCCCGCGTCTCCTCGTCTTCCTCCTCGTCCGAGTCCGGCTTTCTGTTGGGAATTTCAAACCACTTCACATCGGCCGAAAGATTAAGCGGGGCGTCTTGGCTGTCGCACTCCGTGCTACTTTCTGTGTCCGCGCTAGTTTCCAAAATAGTAAAAAGCTCTCTCCCTTTTCTTGCCGTCGCCATGTCGGGGTATTAAAGTGCCCCTGCATGAGTCTTTTTATGTATGTGGGCTTTTTTCAGCGTGAAAAAATGAATAATCTCACGAACCGCTCACCCGAAATGAACTGATGCGCTCTTAACAGCAGCCTGTTCTTAAAAAAACTTGCAATTTGCGGACCTATGCGGCGCCTATAAGCTCGGTTCTCATTGTTTCCGCTCCTGGGTTTTTCTGGGCTTTGTAGCGCAGTGTGGCCGCAGACGTCAGAAGCTGCATGCATGTCCTGCTTTGTAGGGCGTTTTGCGACTGCAGCTGGTGGGGTTGCTAGTTCGTTAGGCTGGCAGATGGCCGCTCGCTGTTCTAATGCCCGCTGGCATTCACCGCCATCAATAAGCTGTATACCAATTTATGCAGAAAGCATTGTTTGTAATAGAAATGATCAAAAAAACAAATACATTATGTGTAGTTGCATCTCAAGTGACAAAAACTTTACAAGCAAGCAGATGTGACAAACAGACACAGATCTTAGACCCACTCCAGTATTTGTTGCATTAAAGTTGATTAAATCCCCCCCTTTTTTGGCATTCATTGCAACAAAACGTACAAAAAATGCACATGTGATGAAAGTGCAGCAGGTGCCGTTTCCCCACACCAAGCACACCTCCCCTTACTCATCCCTTTACTTAAAGGACTTCTCCCTGAACTCGGGCAGAGGAGCACTATGTTCATTCATAAACATGCTTCCTCCCTCTGACAGGTTTCCACATGAATCTGAAGCCCTATAGGCTATTGTAGAATTAGGAACCTCCCTCTAATTTATGAATGTGGGAAGAATAGTGTTTAACTTCAGAACTGAGGATTACCCCTGCAGTTTGTGTCTGCTGACCAATAGATAACCTGATTGTTTACGGGCAACACTGATTACATTTTCTGGGGGAGAAACAGAACTTGAGAGATTCAAATGTTTTAGCCATTACTGTTTTCTTCTGCACCGGGACATGAGTCAGTTTGAGGTTTTTACTGTGCGATGACTTTGTTGAAAAAGTATTCAACAAAAAATGTTTAACATGTACTAGTTAGTTTTATGCCTAACAGAAAAGCAGTGATGATTCCGAATGTTGCGATATCAATATAGCATATTAATCATTGCAGTTCTTATAATGTTAGTTATTTATTGTTATTTTAATGCAACACAAAAAGTAACAACCGAAACACCTTCTATACTTTGCAGATTATATTCTTTTCTTACTTTGCTAGTTTTAGAGCAACACTAATGTAACAAGACAACATCCAGGGCTGAATCTGTGAAGATGTAGAGCCCTGGGCTACAGTCAGTTTGGTGCCCCCTACATATAACTGACTCAAACATCAGAGTTCTCAGTCCAGAAATGTGCAGTTCTAGGCACAGAGGATTAAAGAGACCACACACGGAGGGTGAGAAGGGGATTTTTTTTATATATATATACACACACACACTTTTTTGTAGCCCTTAAATAAATGTTTTGTGTACATTGAGAATGTCAATTTATTCTTTCCTGCTGCCATGTAGATGCATTTTTATTCTTTTTAGGTTATATCTTTCAGGCTATTCATTCTTCTCTATTGCCTGTAATGGGTGTTTATTTATTTATTTATTTATTTATTTATTTATTTATTTATTTATTTATTTATTTTTTGTCTATTTGCTGTGGAACTGCTAAACCAGGTCATGACTTCCGACTAATCAGTTTTGTGAATCTGCCATTTTTGTTTCTTACAACAATTTTGTAGTCCAAATTCAGTTATGCCAAAGTTTCATGACATGTCAAAATGATTGCTTCTAATGTTTATTGACGAACACTATTTCTTACACCCCCCACGCCCCCCGGCATCAGAGCCTCTTCGAAGTGTCTGGTTAATTTTTTTGTTTTATTTTTTCACTTAAGGACAAGTGCTTCAGCAACCTCTGCCAATATCAAAAGGGATTTTATGAAAGACTTTGTTTGATTTAGTCCGTTCCTTCTCTCTATAGAAACAAGGAACACAGCAAAGCAGTAGGCTGCTAATAACGCTAAAATGACAACAAAGCTTAGTTCAGACATGAATTTTGCATGTTGATAATAACATCCTGACCATTAGTTTGATAGTATAATTGAATCTTCTGTTTCTGTTAGCGCTGTGTGCTAGCTGTTAGCTGCCTCCGTGAGGATATAACTGTACTGCATGTTTTTAATATAAGTATTTGGTTTTGTTTTTGCAATTTTTGTCGTGGGGGAGGGGAACACATAATCCAAATGTGTTCATTAACGTTCTTGAATCTCCCATTAGCTAACTCCTTAATTATGTCAAGACTTCGTTTGCTTCATTCATGTCGTGGTAGCATTAATATTTTAACAGGTATCTGACAAGCATGGACGCTATAGTAAGGGTGTAATAACACCACTGCGATGGATTTTTTTGAAGGCGTGGTTCTGCAGGTTTGTTGCCTTTATTTTCCTGCTCTGCGTCAGACTCTGGCTCCATCATGTAAAGTTGGATGGACAAGTCTTCTGCTATTGACATCTGTAATGAGCTCAGGCGTAAAACATTTCTCTGCTGGTAGATAATTGTATCGTTGCTATCAAACTACAAAAATGGCTGAGCAAAGTGGAGTGGAACGTCTCATCCACATTTGAAAAGCAAAACCAGTCGTTCTGAAACGCGCCTCAGAATCGGTGTAAACGATTGGTCTGTAGAGCTACAATAATGAGGAATTCAGACCAAAGCATTTCAGTTCTACTTTATATAGACCGTCAGTGACTAACCTACATGAGAAAAGTAAGGATTAAAAGCATAACATCTTCACTTGAAGCGTTTCAAAACATCAGGCTAATTTAGATATTAGTCAAAGACAACACAAGTAAACACAAAATGAAGTTTTTATATGAAGGTGTTTATTATTAAGGGAGGGAAAATAAGCAAAACAAAACCTACATGGCCCTGCTTGAAAAAAAGCGATTGCCCCATAACCTAATAACTGGTTGGGCCACCCTCAGCAGCACCAAATGCATTCAAGTGTTTGCTGTGACTTGCAAGGAGCCTTTTCCAGCTGTGGAGGAATCTTGGCTCACTCACCTTTGTAGAAATGTTTTAATTCAGCCATATTGGAAGGTTTTCTCTTGCATGAGGTCATGCCACAGCATCTCAATAGGATTTAGGTTAGACTTAGACTAGGCCATTCCAAAGTCTTCATTTTGCTTTTATTCAGGCATTCAGAAGTGAAATCACTGGTGTGTTTTGGGTCATTGTTCTGCTGCAGAACCCTAGTTTGTTTCAGCTCGAGGACACATGATGTTCATTTTCTGAAATGCGGTGTTACTTTTTTACGCCAGATGTAAAATGTTTAATGTTTTGTCCCGTCAGACCACAAGATGTTTTTCTAAACGTCTTGGGGATCATCAAGAAGTGTTCTGGAAAAGTTGAGGCAAGCCTTAATGTTCTTTTAATTCAGAAGTTGTTTTTGTTTTGAAGCTCTACTTCATTTTTGCCTAGTCTCTTATATTGGAGACTTTATCATTGACTTCAAGTGAGGCCTTCAGTTCCTTGGTTGTTGTTGTGGGGTCTTTAGTGACCTCATAGATGAGTCATCTCTGTACTCTGGGGGTTATTTTGGCCAACCAGCCACCTATTGTTCCATGTTTTTGTCATTTGTGGGTAACAGTTCTCACTATGGTTCACTGGAGCCCCAAAGCTTTAGGATCGGCTTCATAGTCCTTTCCAGACTGAGAGATCCCAATTACCTTCTTTCCTGATGTTTTTTGTTTTTTGCATTTCAGCATGATGATTAAGTTTTGAGGATGATTTGGTGTACTTCACTTTGTCAGGCAGGTCTTATTTAAGTGATGTCTTGATTGAGAACAGGTGTGGCAGTGCTGAGGCTTGGGTGTGGCTCCAGACGTGAACTCAGGTGTGATAAACCACAGTTAAATTATGTCTGAACAGCAGGGGCCGGGGAGGCAATCACTTTTTCACAAAGGGCCATGTAGGTCTGACATTTTTTCTCCCGTAGTAACAAACATCTTTATTTGAAACCTGCATTTTGTGTTTACTTGTTTTGTCTTTGACTAATTTTTAAATTGGTTTGATGTTCGAAACACATAAGTGTGACAAACATGCAAAAAAACAAAACAAAAAAAAAAAGACAGAAAATCAGGAAGTGGGGTGGTTTGGTTTGAAGCATAATTTTATTCACAGACATTTGATTCTGATACTTTTTGTAACATTCATTTTAGGTTCATTTTTATCCTAACACAAATGACTTTGGTATATATCATTTTATTTGGAGTAACCACACTTAGTTGCAGTGGAATATTGGTAGATTATAGGAACTAGCACATCTCTAGGAAGATCTGCATCCATACAGGAAAAACATGACCCAAAACGTAGATTTAACAATGTAGGAGGGGTCATAGGTGGACCAAAAAGCAGCCTCCCCTCCCCCTCCTCCTCTGAATCTAAAACTTGACAGGTATGTTGATAACCTTAGCTTTACAAACGTGAATGTGTCTCCTTTGCTCTGAATATTTTTGAAAGTATGGTTTTGAACTGATGAGACTGGCTGCAGTGCTGGGGAAGCAGGAGAAGCTAGTGGCGGCTAACGGCTGTTGTTGCTGTTCGCTCAGGAGGACAGACAGGCTGCCTGCTGCCAAGCTGCAGAGCGTTGTCACCATAAAAGTCCCCAACACACACACACACACACACACACACACACACACAAAAAAAGAGTCACTCAGTGGATAGGTTGACAACATCACTTATTTCGTACTGATCACAGTCCCATTCACTCCCTCCTCAAAACACTCTGCTGTCCTTTGGCTCCGCCCATTTTGTTGGAATTTTTCAATGTTTGCCAGGGGTGGGGCTTTCAGATGGGGATTAGTTACACTTTAATAAACCTGTGATAAAATAAAAATAATGTCACATTAAATGTGTGAATCATAATGTTTAAATATGGATTATATAAAGGAGATTTAGTTGAGTTTCAAGGTAACTGGAGGACCCCCCCCAAATCAAATTCTGTCCCTAAAGAGTCTGGAAAGATTTTATAAATGTAACACAGTGCTTCAGATTTGAAGATGTTCTGAAACCTCCTCTGCTTCGGAGGATCTCAGTTAAACCATGTTTCTTGGAATGGGGGGGGGATGGGCTGCAGGAAGGGCCCTTCCCAAATTCTTTTAGCTGCGGCCGCAGCCTACATGGCTGGCTGAGCACTGGGCTGCTGCCCCTGGGCCCTTCAGCCGAGGCACGATTTATGCGTCCTTTCTCGCTGGCTTATTGCTCAGATTCTCGTTGTCTCAGCGGTATCATATAGCCTCTGTGAGCTGCAGGCCGCGCTGCTGTTTCTGTCTGCTCAAAGAGCTGTGAGGCTGCGGCAGGCGGTGCACGCTGGGAACCAGTACGCTGAAAAACTGTGGAAAACGAGGCAGACTGAGGACCTTCGTTATATGCAGCCCAAAAATAGAAGTAAGAGGGGGGGAAAAGAGGCTCACTCCAGCGTTTCCAGGACCCTGGAGCAGAGTGCTGCAGCAGACCCCTCAGAGACTCTGGCGGTGGGGTGGAGAGACGTCAACCAATGGGGGCTGAGACGTTCAGGGTGTATGCGTGTGTGTGTGTGTGAGTCTGTGCGGCAAACTCAGCTCTTCCACAGCTCAAATCTCTTTCTTGTGGATGAGTCCAGAGATGGTCTCTCTCTCTCTCTTTCTCTCTCTCTTTCTCTGTGTGTGTGTGTGTGCATGCACATCTGCCAGCATGTGAGCAAATGGTGCAACCACTGCAGCCCCAGCTGAAGACAGACCAACGCTTGTTTCTGCCATTCCCTGACATGGTGTCTCCTCTCCCTTCTGTGTGTGTATCCGTGTGTGTGTGTGTGTGTGTGTGTGTGTGTGAGTGCGTGTGTTTGTCAGTGAGGGCCTTATTAATAATGATGTTTCCTTTGTATTGCCAAGAGCAACCTTACTTCCAGCTGATGTAATTGGAATTAAGAAAGCAAATCATAAACAGAATGTTCTTTTTTTTTTTTTAGTCAGTGGTTAATCGGCTCTTTACAAGATTATCTTTAATATAAATTAGCAAACCTACTTGTACACAGTTATCTAAGTCAACAAATTTACCATCACATCAACCTGATATGGATTTGTGTATCATGCTGTTCACAAACATTTCCATCACTCTGATCTTCCACTCGACTGTGACTTTGTGATGAGAAGATTTATGAGACTTTGTTGAGCGTTTTGTGAACTCCAGAACCATCCCAAACTTTTGTAATGTGAAGCACAATGCTGACCTTGAGGAACACTAGCCTGATCTCCCCCTTTCTTTAAAGATTAAAGTGATACACTGCCCTCTTGTGGTCAGAGGAGAAAAGAGCTTTTTATGACACAGTTGGATCATTGACAAAACTTTTTTTTTGTTGCTCTTTTCAATGAAGAAGCTGACTCGTTAGAGTACCTAGTGACAGGAAAACTTGAGATCAAACTTAATACTAACATACGTGTTCCTTTTTGGAGAACATCAGGCAAAGTGGGAATTAAAATAAATGTGTTAAATGAGTCCAAATTGTGGAGTACACTCCATAAAAATGTTTAAATGCAGTAGGTTTATGAAGATTACAACAGTACATCTTCAGAATAAATTCTATAATTTAGGAAAGCTGGTATATCTTCTCTTCATCTGTGCCACATTTGGAGCAAAATTCATGTGTGAGTTGAGTGAGTTGGTTGTGACCAATATACCAAATCCTATCCAATGCAAAGTAAACAAAATTTATTCTGTGAACGCCCTTGTTTGGATTGGATAATTGAAGTTGTAAGAAAAAGACAATGGCAATTAGAAATTTGTTAATTTAACAACAAAAAAAAAGACCATCACTAGTGCTGCAAAAGCCGATAATATGATTTTCTTCTTTCTCTTAAGCCACAGTTTGAAGGCATAGTTTGTAGAAATGATCTGATTATATCAATTGGGAAGAGATACTAAAAGACTCACTGTATTATAAATATATCATTACACAGGAAGTATGATCATCAATAAGGGTCAACATATGCAACAACAGGGCATTTTCCAGAAATATGGGAAAAATAGGACTGGACTGAAACGGCAGGGAGGTTCCCGACAGAAGACTGATGTTTTGTTTTTCCTCCACATATCAAACATGATCAACTTCAGTCAACATCCGTTATAAAGCTTCCCCCTTTTAGCTTTTATTTCTGAGCAGTTAGCATGAGCATCTGTTTTCAGTTTCTTTTGACTGAATTAAATCTCACAGAACCAGACCAAGATGAATGAAT
This sequence comes from Poecilia latipinna, assembly GCF_001443285.1. Lineage (NCBI taxonomy): Eukaryota > Metazoa > Chordata > Actinopteri > Cyprinodontiformes > Poeciliidae > Poecilia > Poecilia latipinna. The sequence continues at coordinate 19,195 of NW_015117248.1, forward strand.
AACAAGATTAAATATTTACAGCAATAATTATTAGTTCCCTGTCATTTTCTCAAAGTCTTTGGTTTAAATGTAATTATTTTTTATTTGATTTGTCTTCAGATCTGCTTGCTTCTTTAAATTGTGAGACAGATGAGTCAGTGACCAGCAATTATGGAACTGATTACATATTTCCATTAATATATTTTGAGATAGTTTGTCACTGACACAAGAAATTAGAAACATAAAACTTCCAAGTACAAAAAACACACACACACACACACCGCCAGAGAGCGGGCTTTTAACGTTTTATCTCCCAACAATCAATATGTCAATGAATTGTTGCTGAGATCTCTACTAAAACTCGTTGAAGCTCATCCATAGATCATTGTCTTCATCTCTTTTAAACAGTTATGAGTGAATGAGGGGGAGAGACAGACAAAGAAAGTCCCCAAGCCAGCAAAGGAAATACTCAACATTTTCTGAGAAAAGTGCTGACGACGATGCAGGTATTTCATTCCCTCCACCAGATGGAGTAAGAACACAAACTAAAGAAAGGTTGAAATAATCACTTATTACATTCAGCTGCATGTTGTGCTTTTCCAGTGTATACAGTTGTCTTCTTCTGAAGTTGTGAGTAAAATTAAAATCTCTCTCTCACTGTTTTAAAGACTGACTTGGCTCTTGGACATTATGCTGGTCCGGATCAGCGCTTCTGGTTATCGTGACTTTGAGCCTATTTTTTCCAAGACATCCATTAGTTGTGGTTCTGCTTACACTCCTTAGTCTAATTTTTATAATAATTATTTCCCCATTTTCACAATAATCCTATTTGAACATTGCACTCCAGGTCACTTTAAATGCTTTAAAATATATTTTTCTTCCTGGACAAAGTCAGGTAACATACGTTATATAAGTGTCCTCAATCAATGTGTTCAGTATTCTAATTGCTTGATACTCAGTTTTTCAGATGTTTTTCTGTACCTAATGATCATGACTATTTTGATAATGTTGGGAATTGATAACATTTTTGAACTGCTTTGAGTATTATTTTATTAGAGTGGATAAATTATGCAACAAACTTCATCTTGAATTGTGCAGTCAAGTTTGAATTTAGTTTATTTAAAATCTTCACAAAATTGCAACTATACAGACGGGCTCAACTATAAACATGCATTCGCTAATATTTGGACTAATGTCCTTTAGAAAGTTGCAGAAAAATCATATAGTTTTTGTCGCTGTTAAGAACCTTCTGGCTTAATTCTGGCTGCGTAATTGACAAGTCAGTTTGTTAAGTTTATTTAAATTGATTGCTTTTCTCGCCATGGGTTATAAACACGCTCCACAATTAGACCTTGTCACAATTTGTTGAAGTCGTGGCTATGCCAGAAACATATTGTTGACCTTTTTTATTTCAAACCCGGTTCATTTGTGTTTGGGATCTTTTCCCTATTGGATCCAGAACAATTATTTACGAGTTCCAACCTTCTGACCCAAGCTGTCACCTTTAGAGGAAACATTTGGTTACAATTAATCAGTGTTTCATATTTTTGAGCCAGTATGTTTTTTTAAAACTGCGTGGGAAAATAAAGTTTCACGATAAATTAAAGCTTTTGAAAAAAAAAAAAAAAAAAAAAAAAAAAAATGAAATTTTTCAAAAGGTTTTTTTTACCCCAAAAAAGGGAACTTCAGGGGGTTTTT
>NW_015117249.1:0-2279 GCF_001443285.1 Poecilia latipinna
GAGGCAAAAACTGCCTCCATCAGGGAGTTCAAAGGTCAGAGCCACTGCTGACCCAACTGAACACAAAGGACTGTCTCATTTTTAACAACAAACATCCTGATGATCCCTAAGATGTCTGAGGAAATGTTCTGTGGCCTGATGAGACAGAAGTGGATCCATCTGGAAGCTTAGCATCAAGTTGGATCTGTTATAAAACCAAGATGTTATTTCAGAACATGAGGCTCACTCTGACACATTTCTCTGAACCTAACAGAAGCAGAGCTTCACTAAACAGACCTGCTAACCAATCAGAATTAGGTTGAGGGTCGTTGGTAAAACTTTGACTCATATCCAGCAGTCGGTCCGCATGTCGCTCTGTGTCACTGTTTCCCAAACGGTTCATGAGTAACGAGCCTGAACTGTAAGATGAGGCCAGGAAACGACACCAATAATGTCAGAAAAGACAAAAACAACAAATAGTTCTGGGCGTAGATGTGTAGTGATGGTTAACCCTTTGGGAGACGATGGGGCCAAAAGTTCCCAAAGGTCCATAGTTTGAACATTGAGCAGAAGAAGCTGCTGCATCCAACAGGCTGGAAAACATTTCTGTCCCAGCAGGATGAATCCGACCCACCATGAGGCCGACTGTCTGAGCTGCTCAGCACGTCTCACATTTACCTCCAACAGCTACACCAGCATTTCACCTTTACTACCGATGGTGTGACTGAAAACTCAGTGTCTGCTGCTTCACTGCTGAGTCAGCTCTGCTCAGTTATGCAGGTAGTTACAGACTCAGACTCTGTTTCACAGCAGCCAGCAGGTGATCAGTTTCCCATCAGGTCTGATTTCATGATGAGGTGCAGCAGGATGAAAACGCTGCACACTGCCAGTAAAACAGTGAATATTCTGGAGCTTTGATGCTGAAACTAAAAGTCGTCCTGCAGGTAAAAACTGACACTGCTTGGATGCAAACGTTACAAAAACCTAACGACACTTTCTGACTACAGTCATGACCATCAGAGTCATTAATGATCATGATGAACCTCAAGCTGCAGTAATTTTACTATAATGTTTTGGCTCTTAACAGAAAGTGAATAACTTCTGGACATTTTCAGTTCCAGTCGCTCAACAACAAATTCACCAGAATCTATAATTACAGAGGTTATTTTTTAAAATGTTCTCCTGGAAACTTAGACTTACTTTGACAATGTTTGGATGATTTGGGTTATAAGTTAAAGTATTTTAGTAATCTGAGCCCAGGAGCCACAAAACCATAAATTGTGCAGTTAAAGGTTTATTTTGAATATAATGTTATCTTATGTGTTAAAATTGCATCACACACAGCATCTCCCTCCTAATGGAGGAGAAACATTCAGACTCAGACATTTTGTCCACATTCAGTCCTGGTTATAGATATGCTGACATATGCAGGTAATCAGCAATTAAACCCAAAGCTATTTTATAAAACCAGAACATTAAACCAGTTTTTCTATGTAATTCTAGTTAAATCTTCCCTCAGGTGAATCGACTCAGAGCTTGTGAACCTTTAGCTGAAACACAGAAACAGGAAACTGGACGACCGCAGAGTCTGTTAGACCCAGTTAGCAGAAAAACCACAAACTGCTGCAGACGGTTCAACACAAAGAGAAGCTTTTACTGTACATGAACATCAATGTACTGTACATTAAGAACGAGCAGCATCACTGAGTGTCCAACGGTCTGAAAACAGAATCTAATCAGAGCAGAAACATCATTTTAATACAGCAGGTTAACATGTTATAGTGTTACATTTATAAAACGGTTAATTGATATGATATTCATAGAAATTAATTCAGAATATTGACATCAATTAATTAAGTTTTTTATGTTCTAAATAGTTTAAATAGTAAAACTATTTATTTGATGTATGTGCAAAACACACATGTAAAGTCAGAACAGCGTGTTAGTTATAATCCAATAAACATCTTATATCTGAATAAGACCTGAGGAAGATTCAGTTATTTAGTTTATTTATCTTTCTATCAGTCTAACAGTCTGTGGCACCAGAAAACTAACAAATACAAAAATACAATTTTACCTCCGTTTGGTTTGTTCTTCTCTCGTTTCCTCTGTAATATCTGAACATCACTGTAAGTGATGCTTTCCTCTCCATCTTCCTGATTATCTGGAAAAAAAAAAAAATTAACCAAGTGATATTTAGTTGTTGTTATAGCTGCAGCTGACAAAAATATTAAACTTTGCCAAATATGAGCTTAAAAATAAAAACTCACACTAAAGTAATTAATAAGACATTAATCTCA
>NW_015117249.1:8164-9353 GCF_001443285.1 Poecilia latipinna
CAAGCAACTGACATAATTTGAGCATATTGAATTTTGATCTCATGCACATAAATGTGCACACATGGATTAACAAGGCAACAAAAGAAAAGCTCTTCATCTTTTGTTGCCGCCTGCTGCTGTGAACCAGGTAACCCTCCACAGGAGAGAAGCTCTTAGGTAAAATTGGTGGGTCTGTTAGCCTCCATTACGTAATATTAACACGTTCATCTCCAGCTCGGGTCCTCTACCAGAGGCCTGGGAGCTTCAGGTTCTTCTCAGTAACTTGGCTGTTCCCAGGACTTAATGACTCTGGACTGAGATGCCGGATGTTTCTCCAGGTTTCTGTTACTGACCCCAGAGCTCTGATGACCCAAGTTGCTGCTGTTGTCTCCACCTGCCAGGTGGATCTTCCCTGGGTGTCTCTCCAGGTTCTCGTGTTGCTTTTTCCACAACAGCTGTTTTCTGCTGCTCATCCAATGGGTCAGTTTTATATCATCTAAGTCCCACATGATCTTACGTCGGTCATTCTCCACCACCTTGGGAGTCGATTCCCACGTTGATGTGGAGCCTCCAGTTCATATTGTACAGAGATGATGCATTGTACCAGCCACTTGTTTATGGTGATCCATGTGTTACTTCCTGCTAGTGTCTTGCACCTGCTGTGAGAGGCAGGATGGTTTCTGGGGCCTCTTTCCACAGCCTGGACCTGGTAGATCTGGTTCTACTGCTCTGCGGTTCAGGACCTGCTCCTACACGGCCATGATCAGTGTTTCTATGCTGTCTGTCTGTCCTGCCCTCTCTCACCCTATGAAGGATTTGATCATATTTCAGCTCCTTACATCTGAGTAAGTGATGTCGGTGGTTCATCCCTTGCATCCCTTTTTCCTCCCAGGATGGTTCCTTCAGCTTCTTCTCTTCCAGTATATCTGAGACATTCACAGAGGACTTCATCCCTCAAGGCCTTCTTCCTGTTGTGTTTTTGGAGTTTGAGTATGTAATTTTGGATTGTGGCTCTTATGCTCTCTAGACCTCTGCCTCCTTCTGTGTGGTTGAGGTACAGCCCTAATATAGGATCCCTGGACAAGTACAGGGATGGTGTACCTGAGGTAGAATCCACCGTGCATGGTGAGTATCCTTCATGTCTGAACTTCAGGTTATCTGATTACCAGCAAGGCATTGCTGTTGATTGTCTGGACATTGATGTTGCCAC
>NW_015117249.1:13170-15925 GCF_001443285.1 Poecilia latipinna
TTATCTCCGCAGGTGAGTCACTGCGTCAGGTGAACTGCGGTAAACAGGTTGTTGGATCAGGAGCAAAACATTACGACCTGTTTTTAGACTTAGAAACGGAGAGAATACACAAACAGAAAGAAATATGAGATGAGATTTAAGTGTAAACCGACTGAATTAAAGTAAAACCTGCTTGTTTTCAGATCTTTGTGCTTCGTGCAGCAGCTTCAGTTTCAGTTTTTCTCTCTGTTTCTCCTCAGATCAGTCGATCAGATCTGGACCTGGACAGACGGTTACTCTGCCGTGCCGCCTGACCAGCAGAGACCCGGTTCTGGTTGTGGAGTGGAGCAGAACCGATCTGGGGTCAGATTACGTTCTTCTGTACAGAGACGATCAGCTTGATCTAGAAAACCGGCATGTGATGTTTAGGGACCAGGTGGATCTGCAGGACAGACAGATGAAGGATGGAAACGTGTCTTTGGTTCTGAGGAACGTGACGACTGACGACAGAGGAGCATACGAGTGTCGAGTCGTTCAGACAAACAGCAGAACAGAGACAGTCTTCATCATCAACCTGGATGTTCTTCCTCCTCCAGGTGAGTTGATGTCTGCCTCTGCAAAACTCCTGAAGGGATCTACCTTCACCTGCTCAGAGCTGCAGTTTCCAAGTTTCTGCCTCTCTCCCCCTCAGCTCCTTCAAACTAGCCAGCAGCAATTAGCAAGCACCTGGTGGAACTGCTGAGCTCATTATAGGAGCTACTTCTCATAGCAACGCTGGCAAAACTGGTAGTTAATAGAGGAGCCATGTTGTGATGACTTCCTGAAGGCGGAGTTTCAGAAAGAGCAGGAGGTTTTAAAGAGACAGAGACCCAATTTCAAGGAGTTAAATTACAAAGTGAAACTTATTTTAAGTTATATTTTATGAGACCCGAAGGTAACATAGTTACTTGATTGGGCTATAAAATGATGCTACATGTCTAGAAAATACATAAAACTACCCTTTAATGCAAAGTAAAAACCGCTTCTTATGATGCAGAAGGTATATTTTAACTGGTGAAATGCATTTTCAGCCCGTCAGATAAACAAGAATATGGTATGTGACTAAATGTCTGATTGTTAAATATGTTTATAGTACTGAAATAAAAACATGAAATAATCCAAGTGAGAGATAAAGAAAAAGGAAATAATTTATTTTCTATCTTCTTTCCTCCGAGTCTCATTATTTTCTGTACCAAAGTCTGTTAAGATACTGGAGACCGGTGTGTGTGTGTGATGTGTGTGTGCTGGTAGCCTGAAGTAAACGCAGAGCGACGCTGTGGAGCGGCAACATGTCACAGCATGAACAGACCAGAACTGTACTGAAGGAGGCGCTGTTCTGAAGGAATGAACTGAGATCCGGTGAACGGATCACTGATCCGAGAGACTCAGTTCAGTCAGATGAACAGTTCTCCTCATCGTCCTTCAGCTCCTCCTTCTTCCTTGTTTCTGTCGCAGCTCGTGGATCATCGGTGTTTCTGGATGTTTGGTATTTTATTGATTAGAGGCCCGATAAAGTGGAAATATAATAAGGTTTAATGTTTAAAATAAGGTTTAATGTTTAAAATAAGGTTTAATGTTTAAAGTGAATCTTCTGGTGTTTTGTTGTCGCGATAAGAGAAATACGTGAAACTGTGGCGGTGGACAGAAACACGGAAATGGATTCTCTATCAGCTACTTCACTGTTTTCGGCCCTGATCTTCATCATCGTCTTCGTCTCATCTGTCTCTACAGGCGAGTTTCTGGAGGAAAACTAAGATCCAAAGTTATTTTGATCTGAGATACGGCGATAGTTAAAGTTATGCTATCCACGGAGACACATGTTCACATAATGATGATAATCACTGTTTATGGTCCCAGTTAGTGCTGGTTCACAGAACAACAGACTAGATCATCATGCAGAGACACCAGGAGCAGAAAAGCCTGTTGAAGCTTTAAAGACCTTAGAGATCGAGACGGTCGGGTCTCCATGTTTCCTCCTCCAGGGGCGGAGCTAGCCTTTAGCTCTCCGGAGGGCACATGGTTTGTGGGGCCCTGAAATGAGCAACAATTCAATATTTATCAGTGTCTCTGTTTATTTGGTGATGAAAACTGAGGCTCACCAAGTCAACCAGTTTACATTAAAGGGAATAATCAAATAATATCTAATTTGTTTTCTCTGATCAGTATTCAAGTTCTCATGACCATCATCATGATCTAAAACTGGTTTGTTCACCAGTAGATGTCACCAATATGATCCTTTTGCATTAGAAAAGAATCCAGACTGAACCTTCATAATAGAAACAGGACAAATCCATTTATCTTTCTTACATAAACATTGTATCAAACTTTTCATTCTGGTGACTCTGACCAGTTCAATGACACAAAAACCTATTTATTGTAAAATATCTATTTTGAACTATGAAGTTGTTTTTGCAGGTGATCAATCAGGTTCTGCAGTAATTGTTTAAACATCAGAATAATTCCTTTTGGATTATTTCTAATGTGTTTACTGCTTTTGTATTTATCATTTTCATATTTTACTTGTTCAACACAGCCTAGTGCTGCTTCAGTAGCAAATATCTTCATGTAAAAACCTGTTTTATCCACAACAGTAAAATAACTCAGTAGCTTCTTCCTGATCCTCTGTCAGGCATCACTCACAAAGCATTCTGGGATTTGTAGTCCTTTCTGCTCTATGGATGAATGATTACCTTGATGTTACTTTGTAGCATCTCTGTTCTGATGTTAAAGGCAGAAA
>NW_015117249.1:20172-20822 GCF_001443285.1 Poecilia latipinna
AATGAAATAATTTAATGTTTTACAGACTTGCAGTGCAGATGTACTCAAGAAATCCAGGATTTTCCTCAAACTCAGTTTTCACATCATAACTTTTCGTTTTGATGTTTTCTAAAGATGTTTTAGTTGAGAGTCTAGAAATCAGCTGGTCTGAGATCAGATGATGATCTTCAGTCATTTTCTACCTGAACATCAAACTAACACCTGGTTCTGTTCTGCAGGTGAACCTGGTGGAGAGAAGAGAGACGGATCAGGTCTGGTTCTGGTGGTTGGTTTGGTAGCTTTAGGTATTATTGCTGCTGCTGCTGCATGTTTCATTTATAAAAGAGGTAAATGTCGAAAGCTAAATCAGCCTCCTGTAGATCCAGCTGGAGCTCAGCAGCCTTTAACGGATCAGAACCGACCAGCTGAGCAGAGTCCAGTCTGACCTGCAGGATGATGGATCCAGAACCTCAGCAGATCCTTCATCCAGAATCACTGACTGACTGTTTTCATCGTCACCAAGAGGAAACATGAACTGGTACCAGCTGTTTGTCCTTCACCAGAACCAAACCAGAACCGTTACAGAACCAGAACCGTTACAGAACCAGAACCGTTACAGAACCGATCTAGAACCCGTCCAAACTGGACTGAAAGCTTCATTATTATAGGAA
>NW_015117250.1:0-20798 GCF_001443285.1 Poecilia latipinna
CAGAGAATCTCTTCCTTAACACCGCTTAGCCTGGTGGGGGCACAAGTAAAGCCTGGTGGCCCGCCAGGCTTATAATACACTTGGGGAAACCCTGTCTTAGGTGCTGAAGCCATTACAGAGGGAGAAATCCCAATGTTAGCCCCTTTATGTGTCATTTAAAAGGAAACCATCTTTTCTACAAGCTGAGACATGTTTTCTGTTCATTCAGGCTGGAAGAGGCTTTCAGGAGACAAGAGGACGGCTGAAACGAGACATAAATTTGCTACATTTTATCATTTCAGCTTTCAAGTCGTTTGTCTACACAGGATGGATTTGTAAATGCTACCAACCTTTGAAATTTAAGTCGAGGAGGATCTGTATTCTATAGGTGACTCTACAGGTGATTTTAAAAGTGACTTAAGAAAAAAAATTAACCGGTTTTGACAAAAAAGAAAAAGAGACTTGGGCCATTATTTTAGGAAGGTGGGGATAAATTAATTTGAAATTAAGCTTCTGAAGTGAATCTTTGGAAACTGGTCAAACATTCAGAATAACCACAAAAAGGGTGCAATTCACACCCTGGGGGAGGCGAGTAAAGTTTTAGAAGAAGACAGAAGACATCCCACGCCAACGCTCGTCCGTCTAAAGCCAGAGGAGAAGTGCAGCTCGTCACATCTAAACCCTGCCAACCACACCCAGCCATGTCCACAACACTCCGATTATGTAATGCAGGCTGCAAGCCAAACCAGCATCTCTCCATCACTGAGATTTGTACTCCTGATAGACTGCCCATTTCACTCTGCTCTGAACAGTCAACAATGAGATCACTGGATGCAAATATGAAAAACTGATTTAATCTTAGCAGGGAGTTATGAGAAAAGGTACACTTTTCCCAAAAAGATTTACAAACACTCAATACAGGGCGTTTAATCCCTAATTACAAAGGAAATTAAATTTCTTTTAAAAGCAGGTAGTTGAGGGACACTTACTGCACTAATGGGACCCCATAAGGGGCCTCAGTGTGGCCCCAGGAGGCCAATTGTTTATGATTTTTTTTTAAAGTGGGTCTCAAGTGGAGCTTTAATAACACCATTTGTTTCTGGAAACAAAAACACCAAACCTCCCCTCCCTGGTTTAGCAGGAAAAAAAAAAAGAGGACGGTCCAGCCTTGACAGAACAATAGCAATAATGCGCAAAGGGAGCCTGCAGGGTGAAGCACATGAGATTAGTCAATAAACTGAACGCAAAGCAACCCCAGGCGCCTCTTTCACCGCCGGAGACAGACACCCATGTCCTTTTTCTGGAGGAAAAGCTACTCCAACCACGGCCCAGCCGAAACCGAGCCGTCTGGCTACAAGCCGGCTACTCCAATAACGCAAACAAACGTAACCCCAAAACAAAATATGCACTTTCTTTTAGCAGAGAAAACAAAGACGACAAGGTGCCGAGACGTGACTTAAATTAAATCACCCCTGAACAGAAAAACGACAAAGCGTTACTAAAGAAAATGTTACCTTCTGGACCGCCGACGTTGTTCTTCAGCACCACTTGAAGATGAGAGCAGCTCCTCCGGATCAGAACCAGCCCTGAAGCAAATAATGTCGACACAAACCGGCACCAAATTAACAATGGAGCCGCGCGCCCTGATGCGAGCGTCCCTCCGCGTGCCCTTCCCTCCACGTTTCAACGGCGACAGGCGGTTCTCCTTCTTGAAGGATGGACCCGGGTGAGGAAGAGGAGCAGGAAGGCGGTGACGAGGCGTCCAGCTGCACAACAACGAAGAAGCGTGGTCTGCACAGATTAAGAAAAAAAAAAATATTGAGTTAAAATCCTGTAAACGGTCCAATCAAAGCCGCCAAACGGGGGGGGTTATGCAAAACAAAGTTGACGTCAAAATGAGACTCGAGCTCATGTCAGAGAGTCCAGGCAGGAAGCTCCGCCCACTCAGAGGGGGGCCTCCATGCACTGCCTGGATGCTAAGAGGATATCAGTGGTTCACTGAAACAGAGGCGGATTATTTTATAACAGGGCCCGGGGTGGGCAGAGTACCCAGAGTGACACTCAAAAAGAGTTGCACTTTTTCAATATATTTTTACTCAAGTAAAAGTAAAAGTAGCCATCCAAGAAAATACGCAAGAAGGAGTAAAAACGTATTTGGTAAAAAGTAATATTTAAAAATATAACTAATTATAAAGTTAAGTGGAAATTTTAGTGTATTAAGGAGACAAATGACAAAAATCCATATTAGTAACAAAAAATAAAATAAGGCAAAATAATCTTTTTCATGTATTTCAATAAAAAACGTACGAAACCTTATAAAAACTGCAGGTGGGTTTTGGTTAAGACATGTTTGTTTTTCATTCGGTGAAGTTACTCACAGTGGGTAGAGAATCCAGAAATTTAACTCGTCAGAAAATAAGAGTAGCGATACTTCATAATAAAATTACTCAAGTAAAGCAAAAAGTATGATGTCGTAAAAATAATACTAAAAGTAAATTTTTTCAAAAAAGTTATTGTAAATAGTTACTACCCAACTCAGAGTAAGGGTAGCACTACTTCAACATATTTTTACTCAAGTAAAAGTAAAAAGTAGCCATCCAAGAGTCTTGACGTTTCTCGCCCCAAAAGAGAATCTAAATAACCAATCGTGTGTGGTTGCTAGGGAAAAACAAGAACATTTGACCAATCAGGATCAGTGAATTTAATGTATTTCGGGATCTCTGAATTTTGCCGCTGCCATAGAAACTGCTGGAAAGTTTTGCGTTGCTATGGTGATAAAGTTAATGATGGCAAGCTTTTATTTCCAAGAATCTGTTTCACCAGTCGCCACTGATTCCCACTTCTAGTAAAAGTTAACGTCTCAGTTGGGTCTTCAGGAGTAAAATTGCATCCACCAGCCTTGGTTTTAAATCCTTTTGAAGACTGAACTTTTCCAAAATTTCAGTGTACTTAGATAAATCAGTGATTCTCCACACCAACTCCTCCCTGCTAAGGTTTTTCCCAACTTCACCATTGTGTTTAATTCCTGCTTTAGCAAAAAACAACAACAAAAAAAATCCAAGATACTAAACTGCAAGAGCTGAATAAAGGAGTGTCTGTTTTCTGAAATTTGGATAGTTGAAACTTGAGCCATGGGAAAGTCTCTATAAGGTTTACATTGTTCATTTCCTGTTCCCAAAGTTTCCTACAGTTTTCTCTCTCCTATGGTACAAGCTTTGAATGGACGAACGCTAAATGCTTTTTCTGTGAATGCTGATTCTTCAACATGCAGCTGCAGAAAAGCACAAGCACAGAATAGAAAACGGAGACAAGAGGGAAACACGCAGAGAAGTCTTCAGCTCCCCGGAAAGACTTTTAGGGTGAAAAGACTCAGACATCAACTCTTGTTTTCTGCATTGAAATGCTGAGAAAGAAGAACAAAGACGTTTGGCGTAAAAGGAAAGGGATGATGGGAAATTGGAGTGACTGGTAACCAGTAGTTATCTGCCATGGTTTCATCAGAATCTCAGTCAAGCAGTCAAGGAAATCTTTTCCAACAAACCTCCATGTATTTAAATCTGATCTCATGCTAACACAAAATACAACATAACTGTGAAACAGAAGGAGATATCCGTGGCTTTTAAGTCTTTACAAACTGAAAAGTGTGGTAAAATTAAGGAACTAATGCTCCTTTGGCATTAGTTCTTAAAACAAGCTCTGATATCTTGCTGAAAAGTTACTTTTACGATCATTTTGTCTTATTTCATGTGTAACGAGATATTTGCCCTTGAAACTAAACCAAAAATACTTTGTAAGAGTCTGTGTTTTTGCTGTATAATTCCTCCTAAAGCCTGACACTAATGGTTTCCATCCATTCCAGATAGCTTCATAATGTTGCTACATAATGTTGTTACCCAGAGGTGTGGCTCAGAACCGGGCTCTTCCAATCCTAAACAGAACTACGACTGGCTGAAAACGCAAAAGGCTCTTCTGGAGAGACCTGCTTCTTTTAGATCTTCCTATTCTTTTGTGTGTGGTCTGCGGGACACATCACAGCGCAGACAGCTGCACGGTAAAAGACACTGCACAGTTTATTATTTCAGCCCACAAACACAGCAGGAAAAGGAAAGGCTTGCTGGTGCAGGCACCTACGTTTGATCCGAGGCGCTTTGTTGGTATAAAGGCCTTGCAGTTCAAACACAGTCACAATTGAGCAAATGGAGCATATTTCAATTCAAACTGAGATCAAACTGGGAATCAACAAAGGATCTTACATTAGCACACAGAAGCAACAGCTGACAGACCATTAGTTGCTTCTGAATTAGCTACTTCCTCTGGGCTTTCAGTCTGCATTAAAGTCACTGAGGAAAGCTTCTGTATGTCCACGCATGGGGAGAGACAGATGAGTCGGGTTTGTGGGATGCATAAAACTGCGAACATTTCCTTCGGTCTCTCGCAGAGCCATTAACATGAGGTAAAGCCGGAGTAGTACATAATGGAAGATGATATTAGTTTAAGTGGGTGAGAAGCTGTGATACCGTTGCTCCTAAGGCTGCTGGGGAAGTAACAAGGAAATGGAACCAATCATAGAGAAATCGATCTTAATTCACCTTCCCAGAAAGTTGCAGAGCAAAAACGTGTTTTTTCAGCCAACAATGGAGAGGGGAAAAAAAAAGACTATCTGTAAAAACATTTTACTTAACTGCATTTTGAGTCAAATGTAAAAAAAAAAGAAAAAAAAAAAAAAGTTATATCTCATAAACTGCAGTTTCAACATTCATTGACTTCACATTTCTGTATTAAAATTTTTCCTCCCTGATTGCTCTGATGTAATTTTCTGATCTTAAATCTTGTTTTCATTAGCTGTAAGCACAAAATCACCTTACAGAAATAAAGGCCAGAAAACACCAGTCTTTATGTAATAAATCTACAGATCATTTCAGTTCATCAAATGAGTTGCTAAAATTAACTCTTTAATAATATTCTAATTTTTACTGAATATGACTGTATGAGTGCAGCTCAAAAGTTTAAAATATCACTTTTTTTGTAGCTTTTTCTAAAAATTAAACTCATTATATGGATTTATTAGAGGGAAATATTTCAAGCCTTTATTTCATGTAATTTTCATGATTATTGCTTGCAGATAATGAAAATCCAAAATTGTGTGCCTCATATGTTTAGAATATTACACAAAAACAAAAGTATCAGAAAATGTAAGCCTTCTGAAAAGTATGTCAATTTTTATCCTGCAGCTATGCAACTTTTATTTGAAAAAGTCAATAAAATGTGAATAGTTTTTGCATAAAATACTAAAAAATACAAACAAAACTAAACACTAATTTATGCAGGCAGAAATCTGATCCCAGAACAGCGTTGCATGAACTTCTTCCTCCCCCTGGTGGCAACACAGGAGAACTACAGCAACATTCAGACGACAAAAGAAAACAGCAGAAATCACAGGTGACCCAGAAAGTTTAATTCATAATTGAGGAACTGAACGGTGATCAATAGATACTGTAAATGACACAAAGCAGATGACTGAACATCAATTCACACAGTGTTTATCTGAGGTACAGTACAGGCACATCAACACCAAAACTCAACATAAAACACTGAAGTCAAGCAGAAACACTTCTTAGCAATAAGACAGTAATGGAGCCTTAATTTAAAGTCACTGATAAAACAGGCACTTTTAAAATCTATTATAGTACAGCACAATTAACTTAAAAAATGATTCAGCTGATATGTTGAACACGAGAGGAAACACTTCAGTCCTTTTTTTGGACCAGGAGTCTTCATCCTGAGACTCTTCAAACTTTTGTGCGTACAAGAAAAAAAGAAATCTTGTTAGTTCAGGACTCCAACAGAGCAACTGTTTTAGACAAGACAGCTTTATGTTAACGGGAAAGAACTGAGTCACAATGAGAAGCCATTATTAGCCATCGTTTTTCATCATTGTTTCCTAACCAGAGTCCGGCTACTCAAGTCAGATCCGATTTCTTAATGGCCATCAGTGTTGTCTCTCTCTCTACAGCGATGAGGGTGGAGGGGATTTGCAAACATTTTAACTTACATATAATGGAGTATCACAGTCTCCATAGTGTTTTGGCATCATTTAAAAGAAAAGTGCACACTTTGGAGTGCTTTGGAGGACAAACCAACTGCAACACAGTCTGACTGTGGAGTGAGTGTGTCTGCAACACATGGTACACACACTGTCCTGCAACAGGAAATGCTGTAGAAAAATTATACTGAATCTGCATCATTCTGATCATAATTCATAAGAAATAAAGCTTCTACACAGAAGCTTTGTTGTCTTCATTTTAGTTATACATCTCATGAATTTTACAAAATAAAACTGGACCTGTTATTGTCTTCAATCTGACATTTTCTAAAATATATATATTTAAAAAAATCAAGTAAAGGAACATAAAAAAACAGTTTCCGTAACATTTCTGCACCAGCAGTTTGTGCTGCTTCTGTATCAGCAATGCAGAATCACAGAGAAAAAAATACTGACTTTTGTTCTAAAAACAATAAAAACTAACAGAAATGTTTGTGCAGTAGTCGTCAGCGATGCTACACTGTAATGCTCATTTAGAAAGGTTCAGTCCTTCAGTTCTCAACAAACACAAAGTGCCAGCAGGAAGAGAGTAGATCCTTCAGTAGATCCAGACTCCTCCTTCAGTACCGACTGTTTGGCCCACATGTGTGCAATACACACGGCTGGACAGCAGGGGGGGCTGGTGAGCACTCAGCTTAATAAGTTCATCCTCAGTTCACCAGCAGGACGTCTTCATATGTTGTTGTTCTGAGGAGTCAAAGCATAAAAGAGGTTTCAGACCTTAAATTAAACAACAAAATGTTATTTAAGACTCAGAAAGTTATTTTAATCCCGATTCATGTACGTAAACTCCACATGCATGATTTTGTTAGGTGCATCTTAAAATACGCTTCTTATTTTAGTATTTAATGGGGTGTATGAGTGATGCGCTCACCTGTCACAGCAGCAGAAGAAGGAGCAGGGAGACGTCTCCACTCCCCTGAACTTGCCAGACGTTGGTGCATCTGTACACTCGGCTATGAAGGCGTGCAGGTCTGTGATGTGGATCGGTTCCTGGGTTTGGTGCTGGGGAAATCAATGACAACACGCTTCTGTTATGTATAGATTTCACTCTTCCCAGTCGCTCCGTACTCTGCTGTGTACTACTGATGTGCTACATTTATCTCTGAGAGATAAATCAGACGTACAGTTGAGACCAGAAGTTTATGTACACCAAATAAAGAAAAACCAACACCTTTTTTCCTCGTTTTATTATAAAAATTACTTAAATTATTTGTATTTGCTAAATGCCACAATAATGAGTAGAAATATGTCAGAGATTTACACAGTAATGTCTTCAAGATCATACATCTACCTACAGATTATCTCATTACCGTTGTTTTTTTTTTATGTTTAAACAGCTATGAGGCACAGTGAAGAAACCAGAAACTGCCATTTAATCAACAGGTTGTTGCTAGGTAACCAAAGAGTGAGTGAGTTGCTAGGTAACCAAAGATTAAGTTAGTTTGTTGATCCCACCAATCTTGTTTAGCTGAGGTTGAGCAGCTAACCAAGCTCAGATGATGATGTCTTTCTTTGGAAACTTAACTGACACATTTAAATTAATTTGAGGGTTTAATACATTAAATACACAAGACATCTTTCATTATTGTGCCAAAATTATTTCTATTTAGCAAATAGAAATAATTTTGGTAATCCTAATGGACCTAAAACAAGAGACGTTTGGTCTGATTTAACCTCAAACAATGAGGAAAAAAAGGTTTATGTGTTTTTTTTTATTCAGTGCAGTAAAATTCTGGTTTCATTTCTAACCAGATTAACATTATGCAGAAATTCACTGCGTCTGCTACAGTTTTCAGAAAGAGTAATTTCTTACATTATCAGTACACTGATTTTGGTTTCCCTTCTTGTTCTGATTGGATAAGTGTCTCACCTTAATGGTCTCGTAGGCTCCAGTGATGAGAGCGATGAACAGAGACAGGACCATGTAGATGAACAGGGAGATGAAGGTGTAGAGGTAGATCTGGCTGAACGCCCAAACCAGAGTGCTGCTCTCCTGCATCTCCGAGAACGTCACAAACATGTCGTCCCCATTAATGAGGGAGAACAGGCACTCCGACACCATCGACAGAGAGCGAAACTGTGGGGGGGTGAAAAACAGAGATGAAGATTGTTTACATGAACGTAGTTTGATGAAAGCTGAGTCGAGGGGGGAAATTAAAAGTCGAACAATGTGCTAAGCTCAGATGAAAACGAAATTACAGCCGTACAGCTACCTAAAAAAGGTGTAATAAGTATTTTTTTTAAATCATAATGTTTATAGTTAACACAATCAAGTCAAAATGTTTGTTTTATTCACCTTGACGTGGTACGGTCCGAGCACGATCCAGCCACAGAAGCAGTAACCCAGATAGATGACGGCTACGCAGCAGCAGAAGCGAATCACATTGGGGAACGCAACTCGAAGTGTGATGATGAGGATCTGAGAAAAGAGAGCAAAGATCAGGCAAACTAAAAGCTTAAAGGAACGCTCGCCTACAGAACAGCCAGAGGATCCGTGACTTACGTTGTACTTTTGGAAAAACGTGAGGTAGCGAATGACTCCCACCCACACCAAAAGGGTGGAGGTCCCCAGCAGGATGGCACAGATGTCATAGGACGACGTAGTCTGTCAGGGGAAAAAAAAAGCAAGATGGACGACACATTTTTAACATAAGAAGCGCCTGAACTTATAGATCAAAATGCTGTGTTGAAGAAAACTAACACCTCACGTAATCCTAGAGCAACACAATAAAAATAACGCTGATGTAAGACCAGGTAATTTTATTTATACAGCACATTTTCAGCAACAAGGCAGTCCGAAGTGCTTTGCATGAATTAGGAGGAAATGCAAACAAAACCAAAAACTACATAATGTTCCCCTTGTTTGATCAGAATAATAGTCCATAATTTATAAACCAGTAGAAGTTTCTTTGGATTCTTGTTCTGATAAAACTAAATGTTGGTTTTCCAGGTTTGGTTCTTGTTCTGGGTTGTTAAGTAGACGGTATTTTCTAAGTTTGTTCTAAATTTGTAAACTAAGAGGCGTTTCTCCTCCTAGGTCTTGCTCCAATATTAAAAGTATGAAAATGTTAGTCTAAGCCAGGTAATAAAATAATATTCCACAGTTTATAAAAGTAGCTAAATCTTGACCTAATGTAAATAGTGCTCCACTTTCATTAAAAGTAATGAACTAAGCAGTTTTCTGTTTTAAACGTTGGTCTAAAGCAATAAGTCCTCCACAGTTTATAAAAATAATAATCTATAAGAGTGTAAAGCTGTAGGACCTTTGATTCGATGCAGATTTTGATGATGCTGCCTGTGATGGTGAAGATGTCGCTGATGATGAGAAGAATATACCAGCCGTTGATAAACTCAAGCCGATCCGCCCAGCACACTTTACGATCCAGAGTATCCTTGAAGTACTTAACAAACTCCTGTGGAGAAAGTCAAACATTAAAACCCGTCAGACTCTTTTACGTTTATGCAAGCACACACATACACACCACCATTCAGGTTTTCTGTTTGTGCTTTTCGTTTTATGTGACATTCATGAAGCAGTTCTCATGAGGTTCTCTTGCTGTTTTTGTTTTGGTTACAAAGAAACTCTCCTCCTACCTGCTGCAGGATGATGCCTCGCAGCAGGGAGCGTCCACATAGGAGCAGAGACAGCAGGCACATCAGACAAACGATCACGTCGAACGTCACACGCGTGAAACTCTCAGCTGTGTTTAAAAGGAAAGAAAAATTTTTACATCGTTTTGGTTTTGAACATTTATAAATGGACTGCATTTGCAAAGCCCTGCAAAGGGATTCACACTGCATGAACAATTAAACATGTTTAATGTTGCACTAATTACATTACTCCATGGATTAGAACATATGGCTCTTGAAATTTGTTACAAGAGAAATCTGTAAATTTATCTGTTGTTCATTCAGCCTGTGAGAAAGCATGAAAGCATATCTGCCTGTATGACCCGTCAATAGATAACAGGAAGGCTGAAAAGGCAGAAAAGTTGCTGTTTTTTGTCTTTTGTGGATTTGTAAGTGTCAAACTTATAGAAACCCAAAATGTGAAGATGCTTGTTCTACAACCAGAGGATTCAAAGCAGCAAATGGCTTTTTGCCAACTAATGATTTTAAATATAATTACAAATTCAGTTTTTAGCTGATTTTTATTGAATCATTTTTGTTGAATTTCCACAACAGAATGGTATTACAAAAGCAATAATATATTTTTGATCCATTTTCCTTTTCATCAGGTCAGAAAGTATTTGCTTTATATTTATACCATTTTCCACAAATAACATTATCCCATAGTGGAAAATGTAAGGTCTCATTAAAAACTTTTGTTTTTTTCTATTTGAAACCTAAAAACTGAAGTCTAATTTTAGTTTTTCAAAATGACAACAAATTTCCTACATCAGAAATCATAAGTTGTCTTTTTTTTTTATTATGTCACATTTGGCTCTAAACAAGTTGATTTAGTTGGATAGAAATGTCTCTTTGGATTATAATGGTTGCAGGAAGACTCCTGCTTTAGTAATGCTAACCATGCTAACTGCACTTATTGCTAACACAGACTGAAAAGACAAAGTTTAAAATCCAAACACTAGAATTATTTTGTATGTTTTGAAGAAATAGTAAAACTCAGTTTTACATTGACTGTTCTCTTACACAGTGTCTAATTTGAAATGATTCCTCACAAAAGAAAACATGGACATTAATATTTTGAATGCTTTTCTTTCATAGTCTTAAGTTCTTAAAGAGAAATCTGCCAAAACTGAAGTATGCAGGTCAAAGCTTTACAAAATCAAAAATCGGCCAAAAATGTTGTTTATTTCTAGCTGAAATCAGTAAATATTCTCTTTCAAAGAAGCAACAGCACATATGAAATGGTCAGAAATGAGAGGCTTGGTGACTTACCATGGCCAGAGACACTTGGGTCTTTACATTCCCTCATCATCGCCTTGTTTTCCAACCAGATCTTCACTTTTCCACTGTGAGCCTTGTTGTCCATCACTATCTGAAAGGAAGAATCAGCAAAACATAAATCTTATTATATTACACCAACTTTTCACAAACATTTCAGCAACTT
Organism: Poecilia latipinna; assembly: GCF_001443285.1. Lineage (NCBI taxonomy): Eukaryota > Metazoa > Chordata > Actinopteri > Cyprinodontiformes > Poeciliidae > Poecilia > Poecilia latipinna. The sequence goes on from NW_015117250.1 coordinate 11,160, forward strand.
GTAACTATGATTTCCTTTATGCACCTGTGAAGGCTTATGTGTTACCAGATTTAACATGAATAAATTATTTCCAGCCAGGAGATTTGATCTGTTTTTGATTTGCTTCTTGAAATCCAGTTCGTGACTTTTCTTTTGCATCGTGATGCTACTCTTAAACCAGGATAAACTGGATCATTGTTTTAGCGCCATTATGTTGGAAAGATCAGAACTGCTTCAAAAGCACAGGAAAATATTTGCTAGCAGTCCAGTAAAATTAACACCACAATGACTAAATCTTATGGAAATGTCAAGAAATAATGATATGCTGGGAAATAATATTTTAAAAAGTACTACGACCCCTGGTGATGAATACTTTCTTTGCTGCTGCTTGCAGCAAAGAAAGTATTCAGGCTTTGTCCAGTTTCTTTGTTTCATTTAGTTTTTAAGTTGAAAAACCAATAAGTGACCAAAAAATGAACAGCACAATGGTAAAATATTTTGTAAACTTACTATTTTGATTTGCTGGTCATTGAAGAACAGAAACACATTTCTGATCTTACATCAATGCTTTTATGTAAACTCAGTGTCATGTTCACAGTAAACAATATCTGCCTGTCTCGGTGTTATTTCTATCCACACAGAGACAGCATGCTTTTTGAAAAGTGGCCTCGTCTCATGATGGACTCCCACATAATAATAATAATACTTTCATGCACTTTAGTGTCTTACCTGAGATGTTTTAACACCTAAAACTACTTAGAAAAGTGATCTCTTTTGTCTTACTCTGATACCAGAGTCTTTGTGTTACTCCTCTATTTACTCTTGAATTAACAATGCTTGTTTGCTTCCAGTGTAAACTTACTGTAATGTGAAAAGTGTAGCAGTCAGGGATCTCATTGTTGATAATAGTTTGTATGTTGATGGCCTTCAGTTGGAACTGTATGGTTACATTAATCAACCTTAAAAAAACAAAACAAATATTCACATAACCAGGCAAAACAAGAAGTGTCTCAAAACTTGCATGAAGTAAAAGTTATTCACACCGCTGTGTGTTTACACCAAGCGCTGTTGAGCCAGTGTTACTGAATATATCTTAAAGCTTGCTGTGTGAGGTGTTTGTGCAGGCCAGATAAGTGACTGGCCTGATACAGAAATCTAAAGATAATTTTGACAATGTCGGCAGAAGCAATGAGAAAAATGAAGCCTTACTTGTGGAACTTGAGTGTGAAGTTCTTGTAGCTGCTGGTGAGCTGATTGTGGGGGACGGACATAGGATTCACGCCGATGCAGTCTGACAAGAAGACAGCAAGCAGACAAGGACACTTTTAAGTTATGTGATTTATCATAATAACAATAAAATAACATAACAATAAAATGTTTAACGATCCAGTTAAATCTTAAGTAAATGTTTCACATGCTTGTTCATGCAAGATGTGATGTAACTTCCTGGTAATTTCTGACTCATTATATGAGGAAGTCAGAAACTTCAAGCTCATGTAGTACTTTTTCTAAATGGATGTTTTAAAAAGAAACAGTTAGATGGAGGGAATCTTAATGGTAAAGAGAAACCTACTGAATTTTTCCAGAGCATTAAATATGGGTTTAATATTTTTTATGTAACAGAGGTTTTATTTTATCAATGCAATAGATGTGAAGCTTGTCAAAATTTGTTTAATCATTCTTTGAGTTTGTTTTATTTAGTCAACACGTTGTTTCTCCAGACATTTATTGGTAAGTTCCGTTAAGCTGCTCTTGGCAGTTGGTGGTTACCATAGCAACCAGTAATGGACATCTTATGTTTTTTTTTTGAACAATAACAATATTTGTTAATCTGTTGCTAAGAGATGAGCTTGTTTTCTGGCAACCAAGTGCCACGAAGTAAACATTTAGATTTTTACTTTTGCAAAATTTACCAAATGTGAATTTCTTCTGTCTAAGCAGATGAACAGCATTTCAAAATAGTTTGTGTTCAATAAATAAAAATTTATTTGGTTTCAAGAGATGAGAGTTTATTGGTAACGAAGTGCCACGAAGTAAATGTGATTTTTACTTTTGCAAAAGTAAAAATCAGAAGGCAGTGCATTAACATTAGCACAAACACTGCTAATGTAGCTACTGCTCACATTAGCAGTACCCTTTTCCCTAAAATTAGCTTTTTAGCCATTTTGTTTATTATCCATGTTTAAGCACACTGAATTGAGGAAGTCAATGTATTTTCACTTTTGTTAGAATAAATACAATGAAGATGAATGTGTCTGTTGTGAAGTCAACCTACTGGACCTTGTCTGTTCACAAGCAACTTCAATAATTATTTGTCTAACATAAGGATGCATTATATTCTATCTGGTCACATGTAAAGCACAAGCAGCACTTGGTAGAAATTCCTGCTGCTTCTTGGCACCCTACACAACCAGTTTGTGTCATTTTCAACAGATTCTGGAGAAAAGTTTTGTTTTTGCACACAAGCAGTCTTGATGCTGATATTAAAGCAAAAGATGCTTGAAGTATTGATTTAAGGCATCATAAAAAATGACATTTCACTTTTAGATCCACTGTTTTATAGGCATATTGCAAGATAAGACTTTACACTTTTCATCAGAATCAGAAGATTTAACGGTTAAAATAAAAAGCAAACACATAATTCTCTGAGAGGATTTCCAAATATTTCTCCAAGCCAGGTGGTGACAGAACTGCTTGTGTAATTTCCTTGAAAAACAGATCGTTTAGCAAAAGGCTTCATTTGGTCAGTAAAACTTTATTAATTCTCAGGAAAAAAAAAAAAATCAGTATGTTTGCGACTCACAGTCTGCATGGTGCAGTTTGTGTTACCTGTGACAATGCGAGGGTCTATGCTGAACGTGTCATTGGCTGGATCGATCTGCCCCTTCTTGTAGTACTGTTGGCAGAGGGAGAGGGCGCTGTCGTTCACTCCGACGTGGTAGACGTAGGCGTAGCGCCCTACTGTGTTATCTGGTAAGGTGAGATACTGAGGTGGAAGGAAATGAGGAAATATTCTGCATAACCCAGAGCTTTATCAAGAAACGCAAACAATGATCTATCATTGTGAGTTATTACGAGTCTAATTAAACTTCTGCTACAGTTTTTTTTTGTTATAGAGTTCAGCTCAGTTCAGTAGGAGATGGCAATGTTTTCATTCAGTGTTTGCTGTTTAAACCAGAAAAAGAAAGTCAACTAAAATGGCCTTCGTGGTCCATTATGTCCTCTTACCTTTTCTATCGCATAAAACATGTGGTCGTACACGTCCTGCTGGGTGTAAACAGCGAAGGAGTCATCTGAGGATTGATCGTAGTCTTTGAGGAAGAGATGCTTGAATGTCATTGTGTTCTCCTCCTTGAAGGTAACGGCCACCTGGTTACTGATGCCAAACACTATTAACTGCACAGGAGAAGGTGCAAAAATGTAAAAAGTAGAAGGACAGAGAGAAAGCAGATGTTAGAATCAGGAGAGGCTAAACTAATCTTTTAAATTATCTGGACTAATGTTAATGGACTAGAAGACTTTATATATGAAGCCGATCTTATCCACCAATCTTTTCTACCTGAGCAAAAGCCTAAAATCCTCCACTGTCCTCTTCTGTTCTCCCATAAGAGAGGCTTGAGTGATAGACCGGCCACCAGGTCAGGTCTGCACATTTGCAGTTAACAATAGTCACCTCACTGTTTCCCACTCAATGGCTTTCTTGCTATATTTAGCAACATTTCAGACAAAAAAATTGCTATCAGAAAAAATCGCAATCGGCAGGTTGGGATTTTTAAAGATAGGAAATTAGCCAAAAAACTGTAATCGGTGCACCCCTAACTATAATAATAATAATGTCAAACCAAGAAGTGCCAGCTTGATTTGACAACTGAAACAATAATTTGACAGCTGCTTTTTGCTCAGGTTACATTTGTCTGATATTATCTTGTTTTATCTGAATTATTCACATGTAAAAACACAGAAACAAAAGGAGGAGGAAATATTTTTTAAGGCTGCGTTACAAAGAAAATAACTCTTAAGAGTCCCATAGTTTAAGCACTTCACGATATCTCAGGATGTCTTGCTAACTGCTGCACATGGACCACAGTGTGCCCTCTCTATTTGCCTGTTTAAAAAAGCTTGACGATGATTGAAAAACGCTTTAATACAGAGTAGAAATGTAAACGGAATAAATTTTTTGACGTACCTGAGCTGTGACAACAAATATCTTCAGCACCTGCAGGACCAGCTTGAAGGGTTTGCGTCCTTTGGCGTGATATTTATCACATGGACTCATGAAGAAGTACTTCAGCTTCCTGCGAATGGCCTCCTCCTCTGGATCGGCCTCGACCCAGTGACCTGCTGCCGCCGTGGATAAGTTCTGCTTGTTGCAGTTGCTGTCGTTGCTGTTTGCTTGATGGTCACTGCAGTTTTCTGTGGAGCCATAGTGGGTCACTGAGGAGAACAGGCCTGTATGCTCTGCTGGGGCAAAAGAAATGCAATGTAAGAGCCACTTTACTGTTATATGTTCACATGTTTGGATTTTCAGAAACAAAATCTATTCTAACAAAAGACTTGTATGTCATCCTATGGATTTAAGGAGAAATACAGAGAAACTATCTCAAACCAAAAGTACTGGTTAACTAAATGCTGATTAAATACTGACACAAAGCCTTGCTAGAAAAGTGAAAGCTGTCAGATAAATATTTGTTTTTATGGAAATGTATTTCATATTTATGTTTTTTCTGTGTCTGTTCCTAAACTCCTCTGCTGATCCTAAGAGAAGTGAGTATACTTCTTGAGCTTTTCCTACATTTCATCACATTTGTCTCACAAACGTCAGCGTACATCGTTAAGAGTTAATGAGACAGAACAACAAAAGTAGCACGTAATTGTGAACTTTGTATTTTCTTATTGACCTGTACAGCACTTTGGTTGCCTTTGGCTTTTAAGGTGCTTTATAAATAAATAAATGAATGAATTCAAATTTGAAAATATGCTTGTTGTTCTTGTGAAGCCTGAATACGAACGAACAAAAACAATTATAACAATTCAGGTTCTGCCTTCTTTCTTACAGTTGTGCACAAGTTGCAGCCTGCTCAAACAGAAAAAAATCCCAACACAAACATTGAAGTTTGTTACAAGTTGAACTGCTTATGGCTGTATTAAAATGAATGACTCTGGGAGGAATAGGATTATTTTAGATTTTAAATTAGGGATGTCAGATTTCTAAGATTTTGGTCAAGGTTTAAAAGTACTCATTAATAAATAATTATTTAATAAGTAATAGAGCAGAGAAACCATATATAGAGAAGGATGGGTGATGTGGACTTTGTGGTTATATTCTGGACTTGTGTCAATATGTCAAGTTTAATGCAATGATTGTACTTCTTCAGCCTTTTTGGCTCAATTTGTAACTTGTGGTTTTATTGTAAAGTGCAGCAGTGTGAACAATCAGCCAACTCACTCACACAAAAGCAAAAAATAGAGAAGTAGCATTCAGTTTTTATGCTCATCCAATCTGGAATAAACTCCCAGAAAACTGTAAAACTGCTGAAACACTGAATCCCTATAAATCAAAGCTAAAAACAAATAAACTATACAAATAAACTTGACATGTTGGCACCTGTCCAAAGCTAAACAGAAAGTAAAAATGAAAATACGACGGTGTTGCCCAATGCTGGGCCGTTGCTGCATAAATTAATGTCAACAATCTGTCAACTTTATAACAGTTGCATATCATATCTTAAAGATCAGCCCTGCTGAGTCAGTTTCTGCCATTTAAAACCAGCAAACGCATCATTGTAACAATTCAGACAGGTTTCAGTTTACATCCAAAATAGTGTTGGTAAAAGAAAAGAAATTGGAAGAAAAGTGGAAACCAAATCCAGTCTTAGAGAATCCACCCAGAAATTAAGTATGTCGAAAATGATTTAAACATATATTTCTGTGAAAGGCGTGCCATCTGTTTTACAGACCAGCGTCAATAACCAGCGTTCAGCTTTTAGCACTTTAACCTCATTCTGACACCTCCTACGTTGACGTCTGAGTGCAGCTCTGCTGCATGACATCAAAAATCCAACATTGCAACGACTCTTACTTTATAAGAGTAATCCTCTGAAGTGGCAAAAAAAAAAAATGTTTTCTACCTTAACTCGCTGAAAGAGTTGCAAAAGTGGAACTTATCCCTTCGGTGTGCAATAACACACATCAGCAACACTGAAGAGGAACTATCTTTTTAAGAGCCTGCTGTGTGTGAGCCCATATCTAGAAGTAGAAACGTGACGGATTCCTTAAATCGTTGAGAGCTGAAGAAAAATCAATGCTTTTTTTATTATTAGTGTTTCAGTAAAAGAACAGCCAGAGACAGAACTCAACTCAACTGAAGCAAATAGCAACAATCAGCAGAAATATATCAATATAACCTCAGGATACTATTGGACGATACGGCTGAAAAACATGTCAGGACATATGCATTTCATGTCAGTTGATATCAATATTATTGATTTTTTTGTTTATTTTAAATATCTGAAATGCTGCCAAATTGGTAGAGTTTTAACCACAGTTTTCACTTCATTTTGTTGTTTTTCATTTTTAAGCAGTTATGAAGAACAGTGTATTAAGTCTATACTCACCCTATCTTTCCGGTTTAAGGGTGAAACAATCTGATTAATTGTGATGAATTGCTTATTAAAATAACTGACAACTAATTTAGTAACAGATGAACCATTAATTGGAGTATACAGACTCAAAAAATGCCAATTACTGAAAGAACAAAGTCTGTATGAGCCACACAAAGCTTCTTAAGTGGCAGTTTAAGCTTCATCCAGTTCAAATTCTGTAAAGCTAAATATCTGAAGCATTTTTCGCTATCCAGTTATTAATCAGTTAATCCAAAAAAGAAAAGAAAAATTCCACAAACTCTTTTAACTACCTTTAGGATGCGCTCAGCCCAAGACATTATGCTAAAGGATCTCAAAAATAAAATCAAAATATGGAGAACTCTTTCCATTATTCTGCAGCAAAAGACTGGAATAAGCCACAATAGCATTAAGCTAAGCACATTTGTATCAATAGAAACTTTTAAAGATTTTCTACAAAAGATGCTGCCTCAAACCTTTCAGCTAAAATGTCAACTTTATTTTATGCATTTGTCTTATGTATTTGTTTTTATTGCTTTATGACCTCAACAGCATTACCAATGTTGAAGTGTAAACGTTTGCTGCTTGATCTTCCCATTTGTTCTTCCCTCCCGTTCGGTCGACATTGTAAATAATAAATCAGTTCTTAATAACTCACCTAGTTAAATTAAGGTTAAATCAATTTTAAAAAAGCAAAACTGGGAGACAATCTGACAACTGCTGGTCAGTATATGGAGTTGACTACTTCACTATTCCTCAAAAACAGCCCATGACTTCCTGGAGTTTTGACAATATGTCTCTAAACAGTTGAATTTGTAAACGAGAGAAATTTGTGGTCTGTGCAAAACAAAAGCAATCAAGAGAATCCAGATGTTTAAAAAGAAATTTAAGACAAGTAGATATGTTTGTCTTGGTAAATCTGTGGTTCAGATAACAGAGCAGCCAGTTTATGATTGGAAACAGGAAAGCCACTCAGCACAGAGTGGGCTTATTATTCCTAATACTTGTCACATGTTTTTTTTTTTTTCCCCCTCTCATGGACAAGCTGTTGGAAAGACGTCAAGAACACTCAGTTTGTTCAATTACAACTTGACCCCGGCTTTTGGTTTTAAACTCCAAAGTAGGTCAAACTTTTGAACAAGTGATGAGGGAAATTTATTAAAGTTCCCTAATGAAGAAGAGTCATGAACTAAGAGTCAGTGACCTGTCAGAGTCCGATAAGGTCAGCAGATAAAGTCAGCAGGTTTACCAGCATGCATGTTGCAAATGGGAAGTGAAATGGGAACAGATGAGCTGCTTTGGGTTTAGTATTACTCAGCATAAATTTTAATCAAGATGAAAGTTCATCGTGTGAACAAGGGAGTGAAAAAATGTTCAGCTGGAATGTTTGAGATGGTGTCAATTATTCTGAGTCAACGTCTATCAGGTGGAACCGCTGTTTGTTTCCTTCTGGGGGTTTACAAAGCAAGAAAATAACTTCTAACATCAACATGTGAAAAGCTCAGCCAATTCTGCTTGACTTCAATAAATTAAAGGGCTAATCTGTTGATTATTCTTGGATTAAACAATAATTATATTTAACAGGTGTATAAGGAAATATTTATTTACAGAATTTGAACCAGATGAAGTGAAAACTATGCCAATTGAAGAGATTTGAGTGGAACATATTTACAGAAAAAGTTATTTTTTTTTTAATCTTAAACGCAAAATTTATATTCTTTTGGTATAGTTTTTGCTTGATTGCTGCTGTGAACGTGTTGTTTTTTCAGTAAATAGGATTCTTTTGAGTCTATATAGGGCAGTTAACAATTAAATGATTATTAAATTAGTTGATGATTATTTCAATAACTGATTAGGATTAACTGTCTCAAAACTTGTGCTACACACAGCTATTGTTCTGAAATACAACATCTGATCCAGGCTGAAGCTAGAGTGTGGTTTTTGTAATAATATAAATAAAAAAATAATAAGAATGTTGTTTTGTGAAAACATAATAAATATATATATCAAAAACAACTTGTTTTTCAAAAAGTATCCACTTTGAAAAGCCATTTTAAGCTTTTACAAAAGGGAAAAAACATGTGTGGTATATATTTACCACACATGCACCACACTTGGATTCCAGTAATATACCAAAGCCAAATTTAAAGGGTCACTTCCCGTGTCAACACCTGGCGAAATTTAGACAGAAATACAAACTGAAAAACCTGACAAACAAGCAGCTTGGCTGGAGTTTATAAATTTTCTTTACAATCAAAATGAACTCAGCTGTAAAGGCAGAAGGTACTGCATGATCACCACACCAAAAGAAACAAACATGCTTCATATCTGCAATCAGAAGAGCGTGTCAATCGTCACAGCAGATAGCTATCAAGCAAAAACTGGGGCAGATTTCTGACTGTGCCTCCAGGTTCGTTTGAACCGAGCAAACTTCTGAAAATATCCGGTTCTTCTGGTTCTCTGTCTCCTTCACAGATAAAACGATGGCGCTGTAGTAAATCAGGCATGACTGGAATAGCTCAGAGCTCGAATCTAATCTGCTCATCCAAAAGCAAAATGCAACCCACAGGTTGGCAGCTCAAAACTTCTGCTTACACCAAAGATAAAGAACTCAAAACACAAAAAACTGATCTGTAGGTACGTCTAAAGACGTACCTTGCTTTTCAGCAACATGTAGCTGCTGGAAAGTAAGACCCAAGAGAAACATTAAAGTTTTAGCAGGGCCAAGGTGTACTAAAAGATGCCTTTATATAGGAGTTGTTACTGAGAGAAGATTCAAATTTACATTTTTTTTATGTTGTTGATGCAGAGAGGATTTGGTATGTTTTTTTTTTTTTTTTTTTTTTTTTTTTTTTTTGCATTTCCTTTTAAATAGTTTTTTTCCATAGTTAAAACCACTCCACAAAAGTTGAAATCTTTTTTAAAACATTGGAGGAAGGGCATTGGGCTTTTTTTTTTTTTTTTTTTTTTTTTTTTTTAAATTTACCACCCAAAAAAAAAAAAAATTTTTTTTGGGTGTTTTTAAAAATTTTTTTTTTTT
>NW_015117250.1:25288-26453 GCF_001443285.1 Poecilia latipinna
TATCACGTTATAACGTGATACGTATCTCGTTAAAACGTGATACGTATGTTAAAACGTGATAGCATCTCGTTAAAACGATACGCATCTCGTTAAAACGTGTTATTTATCTTGTTAAAACGTGATAGTCGGGCGGGATAGTATCCCGCCTGACGCTCCTCCCACATGAAGAGACGAGCGTCGGACCGCCCGAAGCTCGTCCCAGAGTACGGGAAGACCGTCGGACCGCCCGACGCTCCTCCCAGAGGAAGGGACGAGCATCGGATCTCCCGACTCTCCTCCCAGAGTACGGGACGAGCATCGGAACGCCCAGGAAGACCGTCGGACCGCCCAACTCTCCTCCCAGAGGAAGGGACGAGCGTCGGACCGCCCGAAGCTCGTCCCAGATTACGTGAAGACCGTCTGACCCCCCGACGCTCTTCCCATATGAAGGGACGAGCGTCGGACCGCCCGACGCGTCTCCCAGAGTAAGGAACGAGCATCGGAAACATATTTGGGAATTTTGCACACAAATGTTTAATCTTCAGGTAGGAGTCAGTAGATATTGCAGACATATCATTTTGTAATAAAATGAGCAGTTTAGTTATCTTAACATTTTAACACCTCATTGAATTCCTGATTACAGCCTCATCAAACATCATGAGCGTTGCGCCTTTGTGACAGTGAACTTTGAACTGCTGAGGATGAGGATGGCCTCCATGATGCCGCCTGTGAAGATTCCACATTTCAAGCCATTGTTTTCCTTGAGGCCTGAGATGAAGGTGTTGATAAAGGGTTCGCTCTCATTGATATAGAAGATCCTGTCATCGTCGTTAATCTGTTCAAGCTTAACGCTCCTCTCCACACAGCCACTTTGGAGATACAGAATTATAGTGGAAGATAGGAAATAAATATTTATTTCTGTTTAATTTCTCATAGTTTAATGTCCAAAAATGAGACCTTGAAAACTAAAACATTTGCCCAGAGACAAGTGTAGCATATGTTCTTAGACAAAGACAAAAACGAAAATAGTTCATCTAAAAATAAGTAAAAATTAAAATTTGAAAGCATAAAGATATGACCAATGTTGTGTATGTAACAATCAGTTTTGTGGTGGTCCCATTCTGTGTTGGTGAGCTGACTCAGTTCTGACAGAAGGTGGCGACACACACACACACACACACACACA
>NW_015117250.1:31888-32531 GCF_001443285.1 Poecilia latipinna
GCGGTGACGTCAAAGGGCCATGAAGAAACTTTACTGAGCCTCCTGGCAAAGTCCAATAGAGGTGTTGTTTATCCAGGAATGTCCTTCAACTTCTCCAAGATCGATTCCATCCGGTTAGTGAGTTTTAGAGTCCTCGTCTCTGTCCACACCAACAGTCTGAGTGTTCACCAGTTTGGCCAAGTTGTCACAAACTTATTGATAAGCCAGGAATCCACAAGCTCCAAACAGCAGAAATCCTGTTATCATGAATAAATCCAGGGTGAATCCCGCCGGGTGTGTCCCCACAGGACAAGAGGGCTCTCCTGTGCCCAGACTTCTCGTCGGAAATTTGATCAATTGCATTGAGAGATCGGTTGACCAGATCCATAATTTGTAGATTTGGATGACGTGCAAAGAAAGGCTCCAAAAATATAGAAAAAGACAGGACAAAAACAGAGCAAGCAGGGCATTCATGGGCAGGGAGGGAACGGAGGAAAGAAGTGTCCGCCTTCATCGAGAGCAAGAGAGAAAAGAGTTACATTCTGTTAGATAGACACTAAGGCCCATTCCTCAGAAAACAGAAACTTATCAGGCCGCAGAGACGTGGTGTGATTTCAGGGAGTGTCTTCAGTCCATATAATCAGCTAGCCTTCTCCTCAGATGC
>NW_015117251.1:0-2952 GCF_001443285.1 Poecilia latipinna
TATTTGTACTTTTTCTTAAGTACATTTTTTGAGTACTTTCTCCACCACTGTGTATTAATCACAGAGGGAAATCCACAAATAAAACATTAGTACCGTGTAAACGAGTGTTCAAAATGCTGTTACCATGGAAGCGAGAGGCTAAATCACTGGTGTCATGGAAACATGAGTCCGAAACGCTGGTGCCATGCAAACAACAAGCCAAAACGTTCTTATCATATGAACAAGTGGCCATAACTTTGGTACCATGTTAACATGAGGCCAAAGCGTTGTTACTGTGTAAACGAAAGGCAATACTGTTGGTTCCATCTATATTGGTGGCCATAATTTTGGCACCACGTGAACAAGAGGACAAATTGTTGTTACTGTTTAAACAAAAGGTCATAACGAGGTCATTATGTAAATGACAAAACACGATAGCAGTGTAAACAAGAGCCCAAAACCTTCGTACCATGTAGGAGATAAGCATCAATCTACAGTGATCCACCTTGTTCTCTGACTCAAGCTCTAAACCAGTGTTTCTATAACAAGATGTCCGACCGTTTTCCCAGGGTTAGAATGTTCTTCAGACAATCCGTCTATCTGATGAAACATGTGAAAGAAAACTTGGTAGAAGATTAAATTTTGTCATAAGACCCTTATGACAAAATTTAATCGGTAGAGTGATTTATGACCCTAATCATTGATTGCTTTTGATTTCCAGTGACAAATCAAAAGCAATCACGCTAAAAATAAACATCGCCTCCCCCCCCTCCTTGAGACCTGTTAATCTAAAAATACATAAGTACATACATAAGCATGCTTTCTACACCTGTAAATCCTTTGTTTTGGTAAACTTTTAAGAGTAATACAATTAAAGTATGAACAAGAAAAAAACAATAAGCGTTAGATCAAGAATAATATATAGTATATACTATCCCTAGAGAAGTTTAAATAGATTAGTGCTGTAATTACCTCTGGTGTAACTGTGTCTCAGGAGATGCAGCAGAGCCCCTGAATTCGGCAATACAAACATTTCTCTCTGTTTGTATTTAAACCCAGCACAGGACTCCTGTTAATCCCCAAAGATAAACATACCCATCTTTGGTAAACTTTTTCCCGCCTCTATGAATTAGCCAATAGAAACAAGAATCAGCAATAAAATGTTTCTCTCTGGTAAGTGTAACCCAGCACAGGGCATCTGTTTGTCCCCATCTTCTTTGCGACACTTTTGTTTTTGGTAAACTTTTTCCCGCCTCTTTGAATTAGCCAATGGAGACAGGTATCAGGAATAAAACATTTCTCTCTGGTAGGTGCAATCTGAACCTAGCACAGGACATCTGTTTGTGAGTGATTTAAAGTACAACACAGTCACAAAGGGCACTGGTGCTCAGTGTGGGTACTCAGAGGAAATTAAAGTACAACACATTTTAAGTCGCGTTTGTGATTTCCTTCATCCAAACAATAACAACAACAAAAAAAAAAAACTGAATGTATAAGAACTAAACTCTAAATGTTCCTCATTTGTACATGTACTTCTTAAGAATATGTGAATGGCAGTAAACATCCCTACGTGAGACAAACCGTCTTCCTGCTGCACAGCATGGAGGAGAGTGACCACTGCCCTGCTCGCCACACCTGCCGTGCCTGTTCACTCTTACGCATGAACAGATACCTCTCAAGAAAACCTACAGTTTAACTGTTTTACTCCATTATTTATGGTAGCACGACTAGTCAGTGCTGACTATGAGTTTGTAATTTCCTTCATCCATGATCTCCCCACTGCTTCATGCTTTCTCCAAAAATAGTAAAGGTTGGTTTAAATACATTTGAAACTCATAGATTTTTTTCAGTAATACATGTCTGTAAAAGTTCCTCATTTGTACATTTATTTCGTAATAATATGTGACTGGGACAAAACAGGCCTAGGTGATTTATCTTTCAGCTTTCCCCAAAGTTGAAAGTTTTTTTTTTACACTGCACAACCACACTCCAAGAGTTGCTCCAACATGGAAAATTTTTTTGTTACCTTTAAAATTATCTACAGCTTTTGTCTCTCACTTATATGCTGTATGTTTTCTTGGCCCTAATGATGCTTTTTTTTCCATTATCTTACACGCTTAATGTGTTCACTAACAAAATATAGTTCAATCTGGAGAGACTCAGACAGAGAAAGAAAGTGATTAAAATGTTTAATGACAAATAAACATTAAAGTCTTTTGGTGTTCAGGCCCCGGCCGAGGATGTCGAGCTGGAACTTCGATAAGCTTGATAAACATTCCTGATGCTGCATTATGGAGAGCCATTTCAGCCAAAATTAAATAAATAAATAAATGGGTGAAATAAATAAAAAATGAGTACAATAAATCAAAAAATGAAGAAAATGACTGAAATAAATAAAAAATTTGTTAAATAATTTAGCTTTTTCATTAAACCAATTTTTCATTTATTTATTTTTCATATCAATTTCCCAATTTCTCTTTTTCATTTATCCATTTACCCATTTTTCATTAATCTATTTTTCATTTAACCACTTTTCAATTTCCCTTTTTCATTAAGCCAATTTTTTTATTCATTTATTTTTCAGATTATCTATTTCTCAATTTCTCTTATCTATTTTTCATTTGTCTATTTTTCATTTGTCCATTTTTCATTTATCCCTTTATCTATTTACCCATTTTTCATTAATCTATTTTTCATTTAACCACTTTTCAATTTCCCTTTTTCATTAAGCCAATTTTTTCATTTATTTATTATTCAGATTATCTTTCTCAATTTCTCTTTTATCTATTTTTCATTTGTCCATTTTTCATTTATCCCTTTATCTATTTACCCATTTTTCATTAATCTATTTTTCATTTAACCATTTCCTTTTTCCATTAACCCGATTTTCTATTTCCCAGTTTCATTAATCAATTTCTCATATATCCCTTTTTTTATTTACCCATTTTCTTTTATCTATTTTTCATTTAACAT
>NW_015117251.1:5576-12508 GCF_001443285.1 Poecilia latipinna
GGTGAAATAAAAAGATGAGTAAAATAACTCAAAATGAAGAAAATGAGTGAAATAAATAATTTGTTAAAGAAATAATTTAGCTTTTTCATTAAACCAATTTTTAATTTATTTATTTTTCATATTATCAATTTCCCAATTTCTCTTTTTCATTTATCTATTTTTCATTCTTCCCTTTATCCATTTACCCATTTTTCATTAATCTATTTTTCATTTAACCACTTTTCAATTTCCCTTTTTCATTAAGCCAATTTTTTCATTTATTGATTTTTCAGATTATCTATTTCTCAATTTCTCTTTTATCTATTTTTCATTTATCTATTTTTTAATTTAACCATTTTTCCATTTCCTTTTTCCATTAACCCGATTTTCTATTTCCCAGTTTCATTAATCAATTTCTCATATATCTCTTTTTTATTTACCCATTTTCTTTTATCTATTTTTCATTTAACATTTGTTTGAAAAAATTTTTATTTTCCCATTTTCCAATTCCCCTTATTCATTTAGTATTTTCTTATTTTCTTATTTATCACATTCTATTTCCCCGCAAAACTTAGGAAAAAATAAATGCAAATGAGGAGAGGCACGTCATCAGGCTACACCTTCCCCAATTGGTTGGTTAGCGTCACCTGTACTTTGCTTCAAGAAAGATGGCGACCTACTACCGGGTTATCAATAAGCTGAAGCTCATTAACTTCATTAGAAAATAGTGTTATTACTCCTGACTTTATTTTTGGTGTGGCCGCTCAGACAGAACGTGTTTCAGCTGGCGGCTCTCATGGACTCAGAGCTTCACCGTCGGGGGTTTTTATAGTTTGGACGAAGCGGCCGCTGAAGTTGGCTTACGATTGAAGGTTCAGGACGCCTTCGTAGCTACCAGCTGTGATCCAACTATAAGGAGCAGACTTTACTGTACATCGTAAGTGAACTGCAATATCCAAAGGCAAGGACTGAATCCGTTGTGTTTTTAGCTAATCTCTGCTGGTTTTGTGGGGCGCAGGCGGTTGCCACGGTAAAAAGGTAGGGATAAATGAAAAATGGATAAATGAAAAAGAAATTGGGAAATTGATATGAAAAATAAATAAATTAAAAATTGGTTTAATGAAAAAGCTAAATTATTTATTTAACAAATTATTTATTTCAGTCATTTTCTTCATTTTTTGATTTATTTTACTAATTTTTTATTTATTTCACCCATTTATTTATTTATTTATTTATTTAATTTTGGCTGAAATGGCTCTCCATACTGCATAGGAATGTAATCCCCCCAGGGCCTTTACAGGTGGTGGAGGTCGAAGAAGGATGTGTGCCTGAAGAGCCAGGAGCTGAAGGTGGAGATGGGGCAGAGGTGGGTTGATCACAGCTGGTAAGCGGAGGAGGCCGTTGATGATGGTCCTTATCAGCTGGAGCTTGATCAATGATTGGCCATGGCGTGGCTTGATCCAGCACCAATAGTTCCAGGGTGATGAGAGGGAGGCGCTGATTAATGAGGCAGGTGAGGCTAAAGAGTCTTCCAGATTGAATTTGCGCCAAAGCTTCATTTCATTCTGGAGAGACTCAGACAGAGAAAGAAAGCGATTAAAAAGTTTAATGACAAATAAAAATCAATGTCCTTTGGCGTTCAGGCCCGGCCGAGGATGTCGAGCTGGAACTTTGATAAGCTCGATAAACATTCCTGATGCTGCATAGGAATGTAATCCCCCAAAGAGAGGGCTGAGGCCGGGGCTGAAGCCCAGGTAGGAGAGGTACGTTATACAGGGTTTGCAGGACGGAATTTAAGGGACCGGAGGAGGAGACGATACAGTGAAGGTGTCAGTGAGGAATTGTGAAGAAGAGATTAACTAGGATCGCAATAAGGAATGGGATAGATAGGGGCCAACATGTGACGCCGCGAGGCATCGTGTGATAGGTAGCTGGTAGATGGAGGCCAGCAGGGGACGCCGAAGGGCATAGAATAGAGGGGTGCTGGTAGATGAAGGCCGGCAGGGAACATGTGGGCGTTAATAGTGAGGTGCTGGTAGATGAAGGCCAGAGGGGGACGCCGTGAAGCGTTTGATGGCGAGAAGCTGGTAGATGAAGGCCAGCTGGGGACTAGTGGTGCAAGAAATGGTGAGGTGCTGGGAGAGGAAGGCCAGCTGGGGATGTGAAGAGTGTTAAATGGTGGGATGGTGGTAGATGAAGGCCAGCGGGTGTTATTACACAGCATTCAGCCACGCCCCTAACACCTCCCAGACTCCAGCGGACTGACTACTGACCAGCTCTCCAACTAACGGGTCCGAAAAGCCTCTAATTCCTGAGTATTACCACAGATACAAATGTAGAGGACATTTTGTTTAAGCTGGGCACGAGAAAGATGCGTCTAAGCTCTAACTACCCTCAGATCCAGACGTTATGACCCGCTACAGATCATGAATCAGACATCGGAGTAGCCCGCCGGTGCCCGACAGCATAAACCACACCTGTTAACGGTAGCTCTTTCTCTATTAATAATGTGCACTTGTTACAGCTTAGATAATTTTAGAGACTCGGACTGAGTCCCAGGGTCATTATTTATCATAACTAAAGAAACGTCTGAAGCCCCCTTGTTTACTAGGATCATGAACATTAATTTTATGTTAACCTGAAGAATCAGTTTTCGAGTGACTTGATTAATTTAACTGTCCACAAAATCAATTTAGATTTTAATATTTTATTAGCAAGCATTAGCAGGGGAAAATGACATACAGCTTCTTCAATCAAAAAATTAAAAGATTAATGTAAGTAAGAAATTTAGAATTTACTTCCCTCCGGTCTCTATACTGTGTCATTGAGCTAAAAGAGAGGCTTTGGGATGCAGTTCCACTCGACCCCAGATGCTGAGTTGGTCTTGGCAGCAGGAAACTCTAGTAGCTATGGACAAGGTCCCATCTTGACAAGGCAGAGTCCTTTTTAGAATAAATCCAAAGTTGAACTGGTGAGCACACTCCATTAACTCAGTTCTTTATCCATATGTGATCTCTGTTTATCCCCCATGTCTGCTGCTGCATCGTTGAGGTGGACTTATGGCGTCACTCACGATGCTGGTAGGTGAAGGTCAGCTGGGGATGAGTAGGGCGTTAAATGATGAGGTGCTGGTAGATGAAGGCCAGCCTGGGAAATGTAGTTGCTTTTTTAAAAACCTCTGCAGTCAGCAAAACAGAGCTGTAATGGCAAACTGATCCACAGCCTGAAGGCCACCGACTGAAAGGCCCAGTCCCCTTTAGTTTTAACCGTGTTCGTGGAACAACCAAAAGATTCTGGCTTTGGGAGCGGAGACCACGGGCAGCACAACATTTAATTAAAAACTGACAAAGATGAGCAGGAGCCTGACCATGAATGCTCTGTATGTCACCACAATAATTTATAAGGAGTGAAGGACAAAAATGGGATGGTTCGTATAACATTTTCTGGAAAAGCGCATGGGCTTTGGTTGAGGTTGACCAACCACCACCAGTAATTGCGCAGTGCTACTGCCACTGAAGGAAGGTGCGAACACAGAAGAGATATGAATAATTATATGGAGAGGATGCTGAGGATGAAATGACGAAGCTATTAGTATGATGCTGAAGGGATACCAGGAAGACTGAAATCTAAAGGCTGGATGATGACATATATAGATTCTAGCTTCAAGGTTGCAAGGTGTAGCAGCACCCCAGCACTTGAATTAATCTGCGCGGCCTCGACGGTGATTTTTAAGGTTTGTTTATTTTCTTTGATGTGGATCATCAGACAGTCACCACACCCATCTCAGTCACCATAGTCACAGTGAAAACTAAACAGATACAAATATTAGAATATAAACATAAACTTAAAACACAAACAACAAAATAAAACGTACCTCGCTGCTTTCACCGGGGAACACTAAACGTTAACAGTGCCAAGCACGTCTGACAGTTTGTTGAAGTTATTCATTGATACAGTGATTTCCCAGCTTTTATAGGGCCTGCCCTCAGTTAGCTACGGCAGCCCGTGAGGTACATAAAAACAAAACAAAAAAAACTTAAAGTGCACATACAATTAAACAAAACAAAACACAAACCACCAATAGTGGTAATCAAAACAGACAAATATCATTAAACAATCTGCAACATCCTTTAAATAATTTACAATAAATAGTCTACAAACTTGAATAATTTAGGTAACTTAATTTAAATGGTTCACTATCCATTACACAAGGACATGGGGGCTTGAAATGATAGACAAGCATAAAGAATAAAAGTTTGAACTCGAATGAGAATGAAAGACTAAGCAATTATAGGCAATAAATTTCAATGTGAGACATGAAATTGAGATTTGAAGTGGGTGACTGTGATCAATAGTGGGACTGGGCTGGATGAAGGCTGAGGGGGATGGCTTATCAGCAAGGATGTTAGAATGACCAGGGCTGAAATGAGCAGAGATACTAACATGATTGGAGTCGGTTGATGTCATGAGACAGATGGGTGGAGGTGACATGGGATCGCTTACAGAAATGCCCTTTCAGGGAACAGGTTATGGCAAGGAACGGATTTGTAAAACGCTGGGGACTTGACCTGCTGAAATGAAGGCTGAAGCTGGAGCAGATATGTAGAAGTTTTTATTTTTTTTAAAGGCTTGAACTTGTTAAAACGTGCCATGCGAATTAACTTCATTGGACCCGGGCAATGAAATTGGAGGTTCGGTTCCTCCGGATGGGCCGTGTGCTTCAGAACGCTGTAATTGCTGATTGCCTGTTGCTGATGGGCCCACAAGAATGACTGCTAATGGCAAAGTGAGACTGGAACAAACGCGTTCGAGTGTGGAACCTAGGTGAGCTAGAGAGTAGGCTGCATAGACCTGGAAGTGACAGGATGGCTTGGGAAATAATAACGATCAGCTTTCGGACGATCTTGGACGAGAGATGCAACTTAGACAATCCCGGCTGCGGACGAGTTTAATGGGGGGAGGGTGTGGAGAGGGAGGGTGCATCTACTTATATTGGGGGGCAAAATGAATCTATGAAGCTGAACATAAACATCAGACATATCTAGACAGGCTACTTGTTAACAAGCTTAGGTTCCAAATTGATATTAGCTAGTCAACACTTAGCCAACATCCCTGCTTCCAACAACATTACTCCACTCAGTCGGTTAGTTTGGGAGAAAAACTGTGCAAAGTCTTTCAGTTTTACTGCTGTAATTTATGCAGCTCCTGCGAGCTCAGTACAGGAGCAGCAGGACTGTCGCCTGCACAGGTGAAAACCCAGCACGAGCGTCTCAGGGTTCATGGCAGTTGTAGGCGGCTCGGAAGACAACAAATTAGACAGTTTTAACCGTGAAAAGTGACAGAGGACACAGATATGGGAAGTGGGGAAGCGACATGAAACAGCGATCAGCCACAATGCGTCATGTATCTGGGAAAAATTTCGGTTCGGTTAAATTCTGTTAAAAGCCCTGTAGCAATAGAAGCATGCGAATAGGGCCTGTGAATTCGGGAAGGGGATTGACAAAAATGCCTGCGCTTCATAGCATTGCGAAAACATGAATGAGACATGTGAATGTTACGTCTTACCCCGACAGCCCGAGGCGGGGTAGCGTGAGAGATCCGAGGGGAGGTGCTGATGAACGGGCTGACAGTAGCCATGCGGAAGGAGAGAAGCTGTTGACGTAGCTGATTCAGAGCGGGGAACCGGTGGGAAGGCGTTAGTGAAATGGAGAGAAGATGGACGATGAGCTGGGAGAGAACGGTGACGTGATCGGCTCGTGCCAGGGCCTGACATGAAAAAGGACGGCCTGGGGATGTTAATGGTGGGATTAAGTGTCCGTTTGCCGAGATGGATCCTGGAGTAGGTGGCGAAGGAGCAGGAAACGGTGAATTCCAGTCAGGTGAGAGAGCAGCGAGAGAGCTGCTTGAAGAGATTGAGGCCGGGGCCAGGGCCAGGATAAATTCTCTTGCGATTGAGGGGAAGGGGCCGAGCATGCGGTTAAGCGGCCCTTATGACGGCAGGATCACGGGTGGAAAGATGGGAAATCACGAAGAAAAGGACCTGGTGAGATTGCTGGCTGAGACGCTGTGGCGAGTGACTGAACAGATTGATCGCAGCTGGTAAGCGGAGGAGGCCGTTGATGATGGTCCTTATCAGCTGGAGCTTGATCAATGATTGGCCATGGCGTGACTTGATCCAGCGCCGATAGGTCCAGGGTGATGAGACGGAGGCGCTGATTAATGAGGCAGGTGAGGCTAAGAGTCTTCCAGATTGAATTTGTGCCGAAGCTTCATTACACCTGTAGTTGTTGAAGGTTCCATTACTAAAACTTATAAATGATCAATGTGAACCATAAGCCTGTATTAAAATATTTAACACAATTTGTATTATTTATTGAGATTTGATGTTTTGATGTGAGCACTTGGATTTCTATCGATTTATTGAATGATGCTCTGTGTAAATATTAATCAAACTGAATGGTCATTCAGGTTTTATATAGTTTTTTCTTTTCTTTAAATTTTTGTTGCACGAATTCAAATATATGCTGGCAATCAGCCAACAATTCAATCAGTGAATTTATGTTTTTTTTTCCCCTCAAGTACCCCCTCTGACGGAGACTTACTTACATCTTCTGACACCTAGCCCAACTTATAATAACATTGAATAAGTTTGCTATTGGTACACTTTACCTAAAATAAATAAATAAAATAAAATGTCATACTCACTACACAACCATGCTTCAAGAGTCGGTCACAACATGGTGAATTGTTTTGTTACCTTTAAAATTATCTACAGTTTTTGTTCCTTGGTCCTAATGATGTTATCTGTTTACTAACAGACAATACACTTGTAATTAATAAGCTTATAAATCAGTGTTTCTCAACCTTTTTTGGGCCAGGTCCTCACCGCCCCCCCACCAAAGAATTTGAAGGCTACTTTGCACTGACTATTATTTTATTATTAATATTACTAT
>NW_015117251.1:17506-20758 GCF_001443285.1 Poecilia latipinna
GGGCGGTACCGCCCACGTTGAGAAGCGCTATTATAAATGATCAATGTGAAGCATCAGTATGCGTTCAAGAAGATCATATCAGTCAGATTAAGTAAAATAACATAATACTCAAAGGAACCAAAGTTATATTTCTCTGAAAGGTAATGTATCCTTTTTAGGGACCTTAGACTGTATGAAAGGAACGATTGAAATATACTATGAAAATATTCAATTTGCAGAATCCTGATAATAAAACTTCAATTGTGAACTGAATGATTAGATTGCTTCTATACACAAAATAATCAACTGTTAATTAGTAATCATACTATGGAAATGACTAGCAAGATCTGAACAAACAAGGAACTTGACTACCTCAAGGGACTTCTCACATTGGAGAATGAACCGTCTGACTTTCTTTAGCCGACTAAATTTAATCTTACTAAATTTTTGCCGTTGAGCAAACAGGTACTGAGTTTGAAGCCTGGGTCAGACGCCTTCAGCCATCTGCTAAAGCTAGACTCCGGCCTTCTTCACTGTAAAATAAAACATTCTGCTTAATTAAAGAGTTCAAGTGGACTTCATTTAATTCTGATCAACTTGTTGTTTATTTATATTTTGTTAGTGAACACAGTAAGCATGTAAGAAAATGGATGGAAAAAAAGCATCATTAGGGCCAAGAAAACATACAGCATATAAGTGAGAGACAAAAGCTGTAGATAATTTTAAAGGTAACAAAAAAATTTTCCATGTTGGAGCAACTCTTGGAGTGTGGTTGTGCAGTGTAAAAAAAAAACTTTCAACTTTGGGGAAAGCTGAAAGATAAATCACCTAGGCCTGTTTTGTCCCAGTCACATATTATTACGAAATAAATGTACAAATGAGGAACTTTTACAGACATGTATTACTGAAAAAAATCTATGAGTTTCAAATGTATTTAAACCAACCTTTACTATTTTTGGAGAAAGCATGAAGCAGTGGGGAGATCACTGTTGATTCAACAGCAGGAAAAAGACTGAACTAAAGTAGCATTCACAGTGATGCGAGGCCAAATTCTGGAAAGGGAGTGATGTTAAAATTTGTCTTTCACTTTTAACTGCAGAAAGCTAAAAGTTAAATTTGAGTAGCCTCACGTAGGCCTGTTTACTGCGTGTCTTACATGTACAAATGAGGACCATTTACTGAAATGTATCACACTAGCAAGTGTTACAGAAAAAAATCTATAAGAGCTTAAAATTTAAGTGACTGTTTTTCGGAATGGATGAAGGAAATTACAAACTCATAGTCAGCACTGACTAGTCGTGCTACCATAAATAATGGAGTAAAACAGTTAAACTGTAGGTTTTCTTGNATGAGCAGCAGCCTGATTTAGGCCTGTTTAATCCCCGTCACATATCCTTAACAAATACATTTACAGATGAGGAACTTTTACTGAAATGTATCACACTAGCAATTGTTGAAGAAGAAAAAAATCTATGAGTCTTAAATGTACTTAAACCAACCTTTACTATTTTGGAGAAACCATGAAGCACTGAGAAGATCAGTGTTTATACAACAACAGGAAAAAGACTGAAGCAAAGTAGCATTCACAATGATGTGAGGACAAATTCTGGAAAGGGATCGATGTTAGAGTTTGTCTTTCACTTTAACTGCAGAAAGCTAAAAGTTAAATTTGAGTAGCCTCATGTAGGCCTGTTTACTACCTGCCACATATCCTTGAGAAATACATGTACAAATGAGGAACATTTACTGAAATGTATCACACTAGCAAGTGTTACAGAAAAAAATCTATAAGAGCTTAAAATTTAAGTGACTGTTTTTCGGAATGGATGAAGGAAATTACAAACTCATAGTCAGCACTGACTAGTCGTGCTACCATAAATAATGGAGTAAAACAGTTAAACTGTAGGTTTTCTTGGAAGGTATCTGTTCATGCGTAAGAGTGAA
Source organism: Poecilia latipinna (assembly GCF_001443285.1). NCBI lineage: Eukaryota > Metazoa > Chordata > Actinopteri > Cyprinodontiformes > Poeciliidae > Poecilia > Poecilia latipinna. The sequence continues at coordinate 19,430 of NW_015117251.1, forward strand.
CAGGCACGGCAGGTGTGGCGAGCAGGGCAGTGGTCACTCTCCTCCACGCTGTGCAGCAGGAAGACGGTTTGTCTCACGTAGGGATGTTTACTGCCAGTCACATATTCTTAAGAAGTACATGTACAAATGAGGAACATTTAGAGTTTAGTTCTTATACATTCAGTTTTTTTTTTTGTTGTTGTTGTTGTTATTGTTTGGATGAAGGAAATCACAAACGCGACTTAAAATGTGTTGTACTTTAATTCCCTCTGAGTACCCACACTGAGCACCAGTGCCCTTTGTGACTGTGTTGTACTTCGTTGTTGCGCAACACTCCGCTCCCCTCTTCTCTCTCTCTCTCTCTACTTCCCCTTCTGAGAGGAGGGAGATGTGCTATCAGCTCTCCGTCTAACGGATGAATTGAGTTTCCTAAATCTGCCGGTATTTACCCTATCCAGAACTGAAGTAAACTCTGTTTAAGCTGGCGTCGAGAAAGACTAGCCTGGTTTCTGATGACCTCCATCCAGATGTCCCTCCTCTTTCACCCTGTGAATTAACCAGATTGAGCAGCCTGCAACCAACTAGTTTCACAGAGCACACCTGTTAACGGTCGCTCTTTCTCTTTATTACAACTTGCACTTGTTACTGAACCAGGTAGGTTTTAGTGGCTCGGGCGAGTCCCAAGGGGGTTGTTTTGGCTAAAAGCAACCTATAAAACATTTTCCACTCTCCTCCCAGAATCAAACTTCATAGCTATTTTACAACCATCAAAGAACTTTAAGGTGACTCATTAACACAACATCCACATCTTTTAGATTTTCTTAATGCTAATTATTTTATTAGTAAGGCAATTTTGCAAGAGTCAGTACAGCTTAAATCAGTAGCAGAAATAATCAAATAAGTAAAATCAATAATCTAGCCTATCTTTCCCTAATGCTGACACTGTGAACTAAAAAAGGAAAACTTTGAGAGAGATGAACGGAGTTTGGCATTTTGAACCCCAGAACTGGCCTGATGATGAAGAAGGTGTTGCAGCAGCAGGAGGCTCCCAGTACAGGAAGAGTACTGACTTAGAGCAGCAGGTCTCGGGCCTCAGGATGACTTCCTCATGCGCGTAGCGGTCCTCAGCTTCTTGTCTTGCAGCTCTGTAGCTCCTTTCTCCTCGTCTCACGATCTTTCTGGTCCATCGAGATGTAGACGAGCTGGTCTCACGGAAGGAACACACCAGTTCTTCCTCTTTGCCTTTGTCTTTATCTTCATCTTTGCCTTGGTCTTTGTCTTCATCTTTGGGGTCCCAAACCCAGCTGATGAGAGAAGTGCAATTTGAAGCCATATGTTGCGGGGTCAACG
>NW_015117252.1:0-2445 GCF_001443285.1 Poecilia latipinna
TGGAATAAACAGTTGGAAGGACAATCCACTGGGATGGGTTATTCTTGTTGAGCCTTCCTCACCAACTCCTCAATCTTCCAGGAGAGAGTAGCAACCACACATGAAGCTGGTAAGACATTCTGATTCCTTTTTCAGAGCCTCAAGTTCAAATTGACAAGATGCACGCATCTGGCTTCAAGTTCTTGGAGTGTGGTCTTTACATTAAGATGAAGTTGAAAAACAATGACCAAAGAGCTTGGTATGGGGTTAAACTTTTGGCAAAATTAATGTAGGACAGATTTTTATGGTCAATCCAGACTACAAATGGTTGTTTAGACCTCTCCAGTCAATGACGTTACTTCTCCAGTGGCAGCTTCAAGGCCAGCATTTTCTGGTCCCCCAAACACTGTAGTTGAGCTTGTGAGGGGTTAGTCTAGAAAAAACCACAAGGCAGTAGCTTGTGTGCAGGGCCAGAATGCTGAGAAAAAACTGCCTGTACTGGAGTGGTTGATGCCTCCCCCTCCACAACAAACTGCTTGCAGGGATCTGGCTGAGGACTATCTCAGTCGCATGGTTGTTGAACTCTCTTGGTAAATATGTATGGAAACTTAGTGCCAAGAGTTCAATGTCTGGACTGCAGAGATGACACTTCACAGTAACATATCCTGGATGACACAATCTCCTCTTTCCTGCTGCTCTTTAAATCTGTCTGCTCGTATAGTCAGGAAGCCTGGCAGAGAGTTGTCGGTGTCAGGAATATAATTGTGTATCTATGTCTCAAATTATGCTGCATTCCTTATACTTTTGCTGAGTCCTTGGCAGGGCTCGAAGTTCTTCCATCTTGTTAGCTAGTAATCTCATATTGCCAGTTGCAATGGATGGTAGAGATGGTTTGAACTTCCTCCTTCTCCCTTGCTCTGCAACCACGATGCCTCCTTTTCTGATATTAATCAGCTGCTTCCTGTTAAGCCTAGTTCACTTAGCATGAGTTTTTGCCCCGATTTTCTCCTTACGACAATCTTAAAACATTCAGCGTTCTAAGACTGTCGCTTGCATAACTGATCATCCTGCTGTGGTGTGTTAAGACTGATCTGGTCTAGTTGGTAGAACATTGGGACAGGACATTGGAGATATGTGGAATTGGTTATAACCAATGAAGTTGAAAGTACAGAAAACAATCTAAACATAGTGAAACACATGTTGACGACCACAAAACTCACCTCCATTTCATAGTGCAACAAATAAAGCTGCTGCTCTCCATGCACTCTTTTATCCAATGCGTTTTCTTTTTGTTTTATTGCTTAATATAAGCTCACATACTATTGATATTGCTTCCATGTCATCAGCCGTGCTTATTTACTCTAAGTTCACGTATGATATAGCGGATTTTTATGAGATTTTCTGTCAGGAATCTGAATGTCGGTAAGAGAAATCAGTTTGCCGTGTGGTGTGTTGCTCCTGCTTTGTGGCTGGACACCACACACGGTGCAATTAGCTTGTGTCTGTGTGTGTGTAGTCTGTAAGGTTTTGAAAGTCTGGCGACAATTCTAAAATTGTGCCTGTGAAAAATAGCAAAAATATTACCCAAAATAAGAAACTACACCGTGTCCAAAACAAGCTATTTTTTTCCCCAAAAAGTCAGGTGTCACTTTGACCGGCGGAGACACTGCATTCAGGAAGGAAGTGAGGCAACAAAATGTAGTTGAGGTGGGTTTATTAGGGAGCTCAAGGTCACCATTACATCGACACCCTTCACACAGTGAAGCAAAGAAGCTGACATTCATACCTGAGGCAAGTTCCAACTCTTAACCAGGTAAAGGGGTGATCAAAAAGAAAAGACAAACAAGAAACAAACACTACTTACACAAACCTAACAATAAATGATCCAACAAATATTTACATGCATGCAAATTATTAAAACTAAACTAATCTACGGTCAATCAAAAGTAAATATAAATAAATATAAATCCTCAGAGTATTACCCCTCTTAATGGAAGATGGTATGCTCCAGGAGCATTTGTCTCCCTCTCTGCTCCACCTTGCTGAGACACACCCAGAAAGGCAAGTACTCAAACAATTAACTCAAATTGAACTAATCTAAATCAGAAACAAACTGACATTTTTCCCCCACATTCTCCGAACAGGAAAGATGGCCAGTCTCCCTACCCAAAAAGAATGTTCACCAAATGTCACAATGTAACTGAAATAAAGAACTGATACAAAATACATTTAGACTGTAAATAAATAACATAATATCAATAATCAATATGGGATGGAACCCCTGGTCTCCATCACATTTCCTCCCCCGTCACCCAGGACAACAGTACTCAGTCCTCAAACATCCTTGACAGAGAGTCAGCCACAAGGTTAGACTTCCCTGACCGATACTGCACTGTAAAATCAAAAGGTTGTAATGACAGATACCATCTTGCAATACGCATATTAGAGTCTTTCATTTGGTGTAGC
>NW_015117252.1:6406-9866 GCF_001443285.1 Poecilia latipinna
GAAGTGTTATTGTCACTTTGACCGGCGGAGGCTCTGCATTAAAGAAGGAAGTGAGGCAACAAAATGTCTTTGAGGTGGATTTATTTGGGAGCTCCAGGTCATCATTACACCAAAACCTTTCTCACAGTGAAGCAAAGAAGCTGACATTCATACCTGAGGCAAGTTCCAACTCTTAACCAGGTAAAGGGGTGATAAAAAAAAAGACAAACAAAAAACAAACACTACTTACACAAACCTAGCAAGCAATAAATGATCCAACAAATATTTACATGCATGCAAATTATTAAATTTAAACTAATCTAAGGTCAATCAAAAGTAAATATAACTAAATATAAATCCTCAGAGTATTACCCCTCTTAATGGAAGATGGTATGCTCCAGGAGCATTTGTCTCCCTTTCTGCTCCACCTTGCTGAGACACACCCAGAAAGGCAAGTACTCAAACAATTAACTCAAACTGAACCAATCAAAATCAGAAACAAACTGACATTTCCCCCCACATTCTCTGAACAGGAAAGATGGCCAGTCTCCCTACCAAAAAAGAATGTCCACTAAATGTCACAATGTAACTGAAATAAAGAACTGATACAAAACACATTTAGACTGTAAACAAATAACATAATATCAATAATCAATATGGGATGGAACCCCTGGTCTCCATCACATTTCCTCCCCCGTCACCCAGGACAACAGTACTCAGTCCTCAAACATCCTCGACAGAGAGTCAGCCACAAGGTTAGACTTCCCTGACCGATACTGCACTGTAAAATCAAAAGGTTGTAATGACAGATACCATCTTGCAATACGCATATTAGAGTCTTTCATTTGGTGTAGCCATTTCAGCGCCCGATGATCTGTCTCCAGGGTAAAATGGCGGCCCAACAGATAGTACCGCAGTGATTCCACAGCCCACTTAACTGCGAGGCATTCTTTTTCGACTGTGGAATACCTGGTCTCTCTGTCTTGAAGCTTCCTACTGAGAAAAACAATAGGATGTCTCTCACCATCAATGTCCTGCAGCAATACAGCACCAAGGCCCACTCCAGAGGCATCAGTTTGCAGTATAAACGGTTCATCAAAGTCTGGACTGTAGAGAACAGAGTCACTGGAGATTGCAGACTTCAGGTCCTTGAAAGCTTTGTCACACTCATCAGTCCACTGTACTTTATTTGGTGCAGAGACTTTTGTTAAATCTGTAAGAACAGCAGCCCTGTCTGCGAAATGGGGAATGAACTTACTATACCACCCCACTAACCCAACAAAGGCACGGACCTTCCTTTTTGTTGTAGGAACTGGGTATGCATGAATCGCTTCTACTTTTCCCACTTGAGGTCTAACTTGGCCATGTCCCACCACATAGCCCAGGTACTCTACCTGCCTCTGAGCCAACTTACATTTATTAGGGTTAATGGTGAGGCCAGCAGATCTAATGAGCTGTAAAACATGCTGCAAATGATTAACATGCTCCTCCCACGTCTGGCTAAAAATCACCACGTCATCCAGGTATGCTGCAGCAAAGTCAGATGCCTCCCTCAGCACCTGGTCCATGAGGCGCTGAAACGTTGCTGGTGCCCCCTGCAGACCAAAGGGCATCACCCTAAACTGAAAAACCCCAAATGGTGTTTTAAAAGCAGTCAATTCTTTCGCTTCTGATGCTAGGGCCAGCTGCCAGTAGCCCTTGCTGAGGTCAAGTGTGGTGATAAAATTGCATCTCCCAACAGTTCATCAATGCGAGGCATTGGATAATTGTCGAATTTAGAGACACTACTGAGATATCTAAAATCAATACAAAATCTTAAAGTGCCATCCTTTTTTGGTACTAGCACTACTGGACTGCACCATTCACTCACAGAGGGCTCAATGATCCCCAGTTCCAACATGAACTGTATCTCGTTCTTGAGTTGTGGGACGAGACGTTCTGGAACCCTATAGAACTTCCTGCGAGGTGCAGCATCGTATCTGAGGTGAACCCTGTGTTTTATCAGGCTTGTGAACCCAGGTTTTTCCTGAAACAGCTCTGGATCTAAAAGGGGTTTTATGTCCTGCTGTTGGGATGGCTGAAGATGAGAGAGAGAAATTGCAACAGGTACGGAGCTACAGGCTGGAAAAAATAGCTCATCTTCCTCCTCATCGTCCACCACACGCACAAAGAGTTGCGGTACAACAGTTTCTGCATGCTCCTCATTCTGCCTTGGAACCTGTTGAGATGACTGAGAAGCAGACGGTATTGCAAACTGTTGTGGTGAGTCGTGGTATTGTTTCAAAAGATTTACATGGAAAGTTTGATGTTTCTTCTTCCTTTCTGGCATATACAGTTCATAATTAAGCTTCCCAACACATCGTGTGACCTCATAAGGGCCCTGCCATTTCGTGAGAAGCTTATTGTCACTGGTGGGAAGCAACAACAACACTTTCTGTCCAGGATGAAAACTCCTCTCCCTGGCCTTTTTATCGTACCAGGTTTTTTGTTTTGCTTGAGCAGTTTTCATGTGTTGATGTGCCATTACAGCCATTTGTTCAAGTCTCTCTCTCATTTTTATCACATAGGACACCACATGCTCACCCGATGGACTTGGGCTTTCCCATTGCTCTTTAAGAAGATCCAACGGCCCCCTCACTTGTCGTCCATACAGCAGCTCGAATGGAGAGAATCCAGTTGACGCTTGTGGAACTTCTCGATATGCAAAAAGCATATAGGGCAGCCATTTGTCCCACTCTGTGCCAGTCTCTGACACAAACTTGCGCAGCATGTTCTTCAGTGTTTGGTTAAAACGTTCAACCAGTCCATCTGACTGGGGGTGATACGGGGTGGTGTTTATACCCTTTATACCTAACAACTGATAGACCTGCTTCAAAAGGTTTGACAAGAAATTAGTCCCGCAGTCTGTAAAGATCTCTTTAGGAATGCCTACCCGTGAAAACAGATGAAGCAAACAGCTACTTGTTTAGCTTTCACTGATCTCAAAGGAAAAGCTTCAGGGTATCTTGTAGCATAATCACAGATAACCAGAATGTAATGGTTACCAGAGGAGCTTTTCTCCAGGGGACCTACAACATCCATTCCTATCCTTTCAAATGGTATTTCTATGATAGGTAATGGCTGTAGAAGTGCTTTAGAAACACCTCTGTTCGTAGTTAACTGACACGTGTGACAGGAAGAGCAGAACTGTTGCACCTGTGTATACATGCCTGGCCACACAAACCGACTTGCTATTCTATGAAGGGATTTCTGAAATCCTAGGTGCCCGGCCCAAGGAACTGAATGAGCGAGTTCCATCACTTTTCCCCTTAGCTGCTGTGGTAAAGCAATGGCTTCTGATCCACCTTTAACCTGATAAAGGACACCATTCTTCACAACATAAGTTGCATCTTCCAAGGCATTTATTTTACCCTGCTTCTTTCCCTCTACTTCTGTAACCTTATCAAACCATGGTTTTAATGTTGGGTCTGATCTCTGATGG
>NW_015117252.1:12080-15328 GCF_001443285.1 Poecilia latipinna
GTGAACCCAGGTTTTTCCTGAAACAGCTCTGGATCTAAAAGGGGTTTTATGTCCTGCTGTTGGGATGGCTGAAGATGAGAGAGAGAAATTGCAACAGGTACGGAGCTACAGGCTGGAAAAAATAGCTCATCTTCCTCCTCATCGTCCACCACACGCACAAAGAGTTGCGGTAAGACAGTTTCTGTATGCTCCTCATTCTGCAATGAATCCTGTTGAGATGACTGAGAAGCAGACGGCATTGCAAACTGTTGTGGTGAGTCGTGGTATTGTTTCAAAAGATTAATATGGAAAGTTTGATGTTTCTTCCTTTCTGGCATATACAGTTCATAATTAAGCTTCCCAACACATCGTGTGACCTGTATGTTATTATGCAATAGTCAGCCCCGCCCTTATCTCACCACTCATTAGACTGACTACTGACCAGTTCTCTATCTAACAGGTTCGGAAAATCTCTAAAACCCGGATCTTACCCCAACGTCGGTTTATATGAGATATTCTATTTAAACTGGTGGCGGAAAAGACGCGTCTAGTTCTAACTACCTACAATCCAGAAGTTACGACCCTTTTCAGTTGAGAAACAGTCAGCAGAGTAGCCCTCACTGCTGCGTAGCTTCAACAACCACTCCTGTTAACGGTAGCTCTTTTCCTAAAATAACGGCACTTGTTTACGGCTAGATTAGATTTAGTGACTTAGACTTAAGTCCCAGGGTCATTATTTTCACACTCACCAAAGGAAAGTATGAAGCCACCACATCTCTAGAATCATGTAAGCTAATTTTACTGTAATCAGGTGAAACTACAATGATCAAACGACTCAATTAATCTCAATGCCCACAAGTTTCATTGGAATTTTTAGTATGTAATTTATTAAGCAAGCTTTAGCAGGGATAAGTGACAAGCAGATTAACTTTCAGGTATTATAAATTTGCAATAAGACAATAAATTCAACTTAAATCAATTACAACCTATCCTCATTTCTACCCCTATCCTGTGTCACTAGTTTAACTAAGCGAAGCTCTTGGGGGGCAGTTCAACTCACACCCAGATGGCAATTGATCTCGGCAGCAGAAATCTTCAGGTGTCCTTGGTCAGAGTCTTTGTCCTGATGTGGCAAAGTCCCCTTTCAGAATAGAAGCAAAGCAGAACTGTCCGTTGTCCTTCAAACGCACAGATCTTCGTCAATCAGTGACCTTTGTCTTTTCTCCAAGTCTGCTGCAGTAGGGTAGAGATTGTTGGGTTGAGGCAGAGGAATTAGTCGAATCAGGAACCAGGGCTGGGGGCAGATGGATCTTGTCCCTTCTTAGCGGTGTGAAGTCTCAACATCCCCTTGGTTCCAGGGTGCGGTCCTCTGCTGGTCTTCAATCTGCGTCCTCTTGTTGGTTCTCCTTCAGCGCCGTGGACAAAGAACAGTTTCCTCCCTTGTCTGCTGGTTTTTAAACCCTCTCAGCCCATGGTTGTGTATGGGAGAAGTCTACGTGACTTCTGAACCGTTCCACTGAGTCTGTGGCAAGTCCCAACCTTTCCTAACCATCCTCTCCTTCGTGACTTATTGCAGCAACTCTCTTCGGTACTTCCCTTTTCTACTGGCCGTCTGGCCGTTAGGCCATTTCTCGTAACTTACTTCCCTTTTTTGAGTTTTCCCTGCACCCCCGCTTAGCTTAGTGTACTAATTGCAACACAGTCTGCTTCATTCCTCACGATCTCAAATCTTCAGTCTAACATTTCTGTAATCTATTACAAACATAATTAATTTGTCATTTTATTAACTTATAACTCTCAGTATGATTCTCTATCATTTATCTAACTTGTAACTCAGCTGTTGCTATTTCTAATCATTAATAATCAACATACAACAATCAAGTTGTTACTGTTACTTCAAATCAAGAATACAGAACTTCAATTATACATTACAGACATTCCAATTATTACATATGTATGTATTTTGTATTTCTCTTCTTTAATCATTACATCAACATGTAAGATTACTGTTATTTCTCAGGCCTTTGCTCTGTTTTCTGCGTGTACCTGAACAGATCTCATATCCATCACCATCTTGGAGACATGATGTCTGTTCTAATGACCTAATGCCTTGATCACCGCTGCTCTCCTATCAGTTCCTCTTTTCCCCTAACCCTTTCACCTACCATCTACATACCTCCAACACAACATCAGTGACCTTTAGTTACAGTTACACACTTTACACCATTTCAAGTTCAATGTCAAAATCACATTTATAACCTTTTAGTTTCTCTGATTTAGCATTCATTTATAATTTTATAATAACCATATTACTTATTAGTTACTCTTATTATAATCATGATGTGTTATTACAGACATTTCTGAAAAGAAACCAAGAATAATCCATTATTCTAATTATTTGATACCAAAGTTAAAGTTACTTGTTTCACCTGTAAGTACTTCAATAAGTTTAAGAGTAAGTGTAAATATTCTTATAATCAAACCAACATCAACCACTGCTTAAACCAATATTAATTATTGGTTTAATCATAAGTTATCATTATATCATTATTAATTTAAGTATTTTACTCTGGGTTTTATCCAATTCCTCAAAATGTTTAGATTTTATTCTTTAAACCTTTAATGCTCCGAAATGAGCACTCTGAACTATTTTTATTCACTGCAGGCTGGAAACTTCCTCTTTCTTCAGGAAACCTTCTCTTCCTGTTCCATGACTCTTTCTGCCTGATTATGTTTTTTTTTTTTTTTTGATTAAATAGAAAAAGTAGAATTAAAGCAAAGTTTGCAGGACACAATAACAACACACACAACCAGAATAATTTTATTTACTGTCTGACTCTACTGTTGGGTCTGGATTTCACCTGTGTAATCAGTTTTAAAGATAGCTTTATTTATTGTTATTATTAAACTAAAATCTCCAGCATGGGGAAGTGGGCTCATAAGGGCCCTGCCATTTAACGAGAAGCTTATTGTCACTGGTGGGGAGCAACAGTAACACCTTCTGTCCAGGATGAAAACTCCTCTCCCTGGCATTTTTATCGTACCAGGTTTTTTGTTTAGTTTGAGCTGTTTTCATGTGTTGATGTGCCAATACAGCCATTTGTTCCAGTCTGTCTCTCATTTTTATCACATAGGACACCACATGCTTACCCGATGGACTTGGGCCTTGCTCTTTAAGAAGATCCAACGGCCCCCTCACTTGTCATCCATACAGCAGCTCGAATGTTCACCAAATGTCACAATGTAACTGAAATAAAGAACTGATACAA
>NW_015117252.1:18825-20723 GCF_001443285.1 Poecilia latipinna
GTCGAATTTAGAGACACTATTTAGGTATCTAAAATCAATACAAAATCTTAAAGTGCCATCCTTTTTTGGTACTAGCACTACTGGACTGCACCATTCACTCACAGAGGGCTCAATGATCCCCAGCTTCAACATGAACTGTATCTCGTTCTTGAGTTGTGGGACGAGACGTTCTGGAACCCTGTAGAACTTCCTGCGAGGTGCAGCATCGTCTCTGAGGTGAACCCTGTGTTTCATCAGGCTTGTGAACCCAGGTTTTTCCTGAAACAGCTCTGGATCTAAAAGGGGTTTTATGTCCTGCTGTTGGGATGGCTGAAGATGAGAGAGAGAAATTGCAACAGGTACGGAGCTACAGGCTGGAAAAAATAGCTCATCTTCCTCCTCATCGTCCACCACACGCACAAAGAGTTGCGGTACAACAGTTTCTGCATGCTCCTCATTCTGCCTTGGAACCTGTTGAGATGACTGAGAAGCAGACGGTATTGCAAACTGTTGTGGTGAGTCGTGGTATTGTTTCAAAAGATTTACATGGAAAGTTTGATGTTTCTTCTTCCTTTCTGGCATATACAGTTCATAATTAAGCTTCCCAACACATCGTGTGACCTCATAAGGGCCCTGCCATTTCGTGAGAAGCTTATTGTCACTGGTGGGAAGCAACAACAACACTTTCTGTCCAGGATGAAAACTCCTCTCCCTGGCCTTTTTATCGTACCAGGTTTTTTGTTTTGCTTGAGCAGTTTTCATGTGTTGATGTGCCATTACAGCCATTTGTTCAAGTCTCTCTCTCATTTTTATCACATAGGACACCACATGCTCACCCGATGGACTTGGGCTTTGCTCTTTAAGAAGATCCAACGGCCCCCTCACTTGTCATCCATACAGCAGCTCGAATGTTCACCAAATGTCACAATGTAACTGAAATAAAGAACTGATACAAAACACATTTAGACTGTAAATAAATAACATAATATCAATAATGAATATGGGATGGAACCCCTGGTCTCCATCACATCAGGATTGGAAGTTTGAAAAACAGGGGAAAAAATTCAATGAAAAATTCAATGTGCTTCCACCCTAAGAATCCAAACACTAAGGTTGGAAGCACACCCTAATGTGTTGTGCTCTCACCCTAAGTGGGAGGTAGCGCAACGCTTCCACCTTGAATTCTAGAATTGCTCCCCTTGTGCTTTTTGTTTCCTTTTGTCAAAAGAAAACGGAACACTAAACATAACCCATGACTGTAGTTTTCATGAATAAAAGGCCAATTTGTTAACATCAAACCCTGCTCTTAGTGATTTTCTATTACTTCTGAAAGTGTATCCATTTTATTTTATGTGGCACACTGCAGACTTTACTCAATAACTTTCTCTTGATACATCCCTTTTAGGATTTACTTGTTTGTTGAAATGTTGTAAGATTTATGTTTTCCAGATAATCCATATGGATCTGTCCTACTTAGATGTTCCAGCGGCGCGGTATAGGGGGGAAAAGTGATGATAATTCTAGGGGCCCTGACCAACAGGGGGCCCTCCACATTTTAATTAGTTTTTTTGTTCATAGAAATTTAAAAAAATAAATCCGGGGCCCTGTCAATTACAAAATTAATCACATTGTATTTTCAAAGATTGTTTTTAGCAGTAAAAATTTTATGTTCCCACTCCCAGATTAAAAAACACACATCCGTATTTGCCCTGAACCCCCCTATCTGCGTTAAATGGTTCGTTCCTGCTTGGAGCGCTTCAGAGAGACGCTGTTAGCAGCAGACAGTGGAAGACAAGAACGATTGTGGCAATTACTATGCTGCTAAGAAAGTTATAAAATCAGATTTTCAAAAAAAAAAACAGAGAGGGAGAGAGAGAAAAAGGCAAGAGTGTTAATTTATAACCCAGTTTTTCTCTGAG
>NW_015117253.1:0-20700 GCF_001443285.1 Poecilia latipinna
TGACTTAGAAATTTAACACCTTGAATTGGGCCTATGTCTTTAAAAACTTTCTGAAACTCTGCCTTTAGGAAGTTATTACAACGTCGCTCCTTTATGAACTCTTTAACAACATTTTCACCAGTGTTTCCCTGAGAAGAAGCTCATATGATGAGCTCAGCAGATGTGCAGTTCCTCCAAGTGTTAGCTAATTACTGCTGGCTAGTCTGAAGGAGCTGAGAAAGAGAGTTGCAGGATCCCGAGGAGGAGCTGAGTCTCGAAGGCGGGGCTATGTCCACTCAGGCGTTTTTCCACAGCTGAATGGTTGCCACAGGAGATTAAAGGATTTCTCAAACATGCATCCGAGAATCAAGGCAACACTCCAGGAATGTATTTGATGAGGGAATGACATCATAACATGATGTAAACCTGTAAAGGTCTTTTTTTTTTTACATAATAATGCCCCGTTAAGTAAGTCTGTTAGGCTGCTGAAAGTTAAACTTTCTATTCCTCTGTTTTTATTTAATGTCACTTTTACTTCATTTCCAGTGGCTGCTTTGACTTTTCATTTCATCTGACATGCTCTCTGCAAGCATCTGCACAGAGTATTTATTTTTTTTATCATCTATCCATTTCCACAGCTTGATGGTTGGGAGATTTCCATGCCCAGCGCATCACCTGCTAAAGGCAGCCTGCTGTCATAATCAAATATGCCGTGCATTTGTTGAACTTCTTTAAGGTAGACAGGTACATTATACTGAAAGAACAGTAGGAGACGGATATAATGAAAGGTAACAAAAGACAGAGGCAGAAAAGTTTCTACTGAAACAGTTGATGTTAGGATCTGTGTAGTTTCTGTCTGTCTAGTCCTGTTTTCCCCTGAGTCTGTCTTGATTGATCCCAGCTGTGTGTCGTTCCTGTGATTACCCTCCCAGTGTATTTAGTCCCACCTGTTGTCAGTGTTCTTTGTCGGATCGTCGTCGTGTCTCACGTCTGTGTCTGTACCTGTGCTGCCAGAGATTTTCTGTTGTTCCTCCTGGTTTTTTCATTAAATTATATTTCATCATGACTACCTGGGATTCCCGGCGTCTCTCTCACCGCTCTCAACCACACATCATGACAGTTGAAGCTTGTGAATTTACACAGCAGAGTGGATGAGAATATAACACCACCAATGATTTTTTTACCTTCCCATCCCCACGTAAACAGAAAATAAAGTCTCAGTTTAAGCTAATTCATTGCAGAAATGTGGGAAATCTTATTGTTGCTGAACAAATGTTGAGGTAAACAACCCAACAACATCCAATGAACACTGGGTTCATGGGTCACACATTGCTGTCAAGTGATTTTGCACCACAGTGATAAACTGAGGGGCTCAAATGAGAGTAAATTTGCAAATGAATCATTCTCAATCAAAATTTACTTCAATTGTATTTCCGCCCCACAACAGTTGGCATTTCATTCACATTAAATGTTTGTCTTTTGATGTCTAATTCACATTATTTCTGGATTTTATTTTACGTCTTGTTTCTGAAAGCCGTCACCTTGACAGGACAGCTTTACACCCACACAATGAGTGCGCCGAGCATAAATAAAACACGCCGCTCTCTTTACTTGATGCAATAACAAATAAAAGAAGCTGGCATAAATAAAGAGGCTCTTATTTGACAGGAAAGCAGACAGCATTAGCTTTGTGACATGCAATTAAATTAGGTTTACCTGACAGTTTGACTTGAAAACAGTTTTTTCACCCATAGAGGAAAAAGAAATAGTACGTCAACGAAACCTGGCCTTCATTCGTTTTCCAGAGCTGGAATTGGAAATAATCTGAAATGATATACTAGTGTGGTCAATAAAAAACACTTGAAATATTACTTGTAGGTTTAGAGACCTTTGAAGCAGTCAAAGTTATGATGCTAAATGGGAAATCAGCAGACTTGGAGTCTCTAGTGCAAAAGCAAAGACTCCAGGCTTGATTTAGACTTTTCATGTAAAAACTCAAGATCTGGGATTAAAATATCTTAAACTATCTCATATAATCCAAGTTGAAAATAACCCCCTCAGTGTATCTCATTTGAGTAAATAATGAATGTTGTCTACTTTAAGTATTGTTCATGGAAATGACTGTTGGTCATGTGATGCAGAATAAGTACTGGATTCTTTGTCATGCTTCTCAACACAGAGTCTCGCTCTGTATTCGATCATTTATCACGTTTTAGAGCAAGTGCACTGATTGGTTTTTAAGAGAAGATTGATTAACATTGAACGTTGCAAATCCTACAACTTAAAAACTAAAAAAACAAACCTTCTAAAATAAAAGCCCTATATTTCAGACTTTCAACATTAACTGATATTTACTTGATTCTAAAAAAATGTTTTACGGGATAAACAGACCTTACTACTTTCTGAAATAACACCCAAAATGTAAAAACTGCTTTTTATGTACTAAATTTAACAAATGAACACAAATTAGGCTTAAGAATAAAAATCTAAGCTCATACGCTACTGATGTTCTGTGATACAAGCAGAGGAGATGCTGTTTATTTGTTGTGTGAATGTTAATTTCATCGCAGGCGTCAAACTAGACTTTGACTTTGAAAAATGACTCGTCATCTTTAATTGAACAGCTTTTACCCAGAGGTAAATATTGACTGGTCCTGCATGTTGTTTTGAAGTCACTTTATGTCTTTATCTCTGTGTTGAAGATTTCAAACTGAAGTCAGGAAAGGAAAGGAGGTTGATCCGGGTTTCAGGATTAAACAGAGTCACTCATTTCAACAAAAAGTTGCATTCGAGGCTCATCGGTGTTGTTCTGTGTACTGCTGTTTGGCGTTTATCCGGCCGTAAGCTTGTGCCTAATCAATAGCCAACATGAGACGGGCCTTTAGCTGCTATGTTGACCGACTTCTGCTCGAAACACAACATTGTTCGTTTCAAAGTCTCGGAAAGCTTCAAGTCGCTTTATACAAACGTGGTGGATACTGTAACTTATGTTACGACTGAACATTTACAAGGACGTTCTTGAGCAGCAGTGGAATGATAACCTGTAAAAAAAAAAAAAAAGAAAAAAAAAGAAAGTGTGCATCTGTTCCATCTAGATTGTTTACACTCCTGCAAAGTCAAAATCAATACGGTTTGCCAAGGCGGCGACGGCCTAATGTTCCGTTAGAGCTGTCTGCTATTCAATTACAGCAACAGAGTTGGAGAAGTTTCAGCTAGCTCAGATCCCCAGAGGAGACGCGATGAGAACGAATGAGGAAGAGTGAGGGGCCTATCAATCTGAAACTGACAAACGGCACAGATAATGTTCATGCAGCTCTCTTCTTCATCCAGCCTCATAACGAGAAAACTCTTTGGCAGAGTAGAGAAAAAAATAAAAGAAATTCTCTTATTTTGTCATCAGGCACCAAAACATCCTTGTAAATTCTCCATATCTTGTACCACTTCTGCTCTTGTGTCTATGCATATGGTGTTCTTTACTGGAGTCGTGTGCAGCACAAAGTCAGCCCGACTTCAGGGAACCGGCATCGCCACCAGACACAGAAGTAGAGAAATACAGGGGATGGAGGTAAAAAAGGTCTAATGACAGAGGAAAAAAAAGGGACATTAAAAAAAAAGTCAAATCAAAAAGACAGAGACAGCAAGAGACCAGAATAATTGAAGTTGTCTTTGTGCCTCCTGTGGTGGCAACAGGTTGTCACAGGGTCCCTGTGGGGACAATTATGAGGCTCAGTGGCAAGAGCCAGTGTTTGCGTGTGTATGTGTGCAATTATGCGTATCACTGAAGAAAGACCTTGGTGGGCGTGAAACCAGAGGATAAGATAGAGAGGAGCTAAGAAAAAAATAAAATAAAATAAAATGAAATGGTCTGACTTGCATCTCAGCCAACCTTCAAACACTATTCCACACAGATCTTAGCATGTGCTTTCAAAAGGAAGAAGGCAGAATGATAAAAATGCTGAATGAAACACTTATTTTAGATCTAAATAAATGCCTGCCGGTGGGGTGAAGGGAATTATCCTCCTCCTAAAATTACCCACCATGATTAGGAACCATCTGTCTGGACTGTTATCTTGCTCATTTGAAGTTGGCGTTTTCCTGATGGTTGCTTTTGAGAGAATTTTCTTTCTTCAAAGTAAAATACGATAATGTGACTATGATAAATATTCTCAAAAAGACTCATTTTCTTTCCTTTTCATGAATATTTGTGGATAATATATTTTGTCGTCATAGACTTCTCTTAAATGGCACTATTCATTTGTTGGATCTTATTTCTGCTTTGTGCAAATGTTATCCGTTTTACCTCCGTTCAGTTTTGTGTGTTCAAATTTGATGACTGTACAAGGTTTTGTACCACAGCTATCAATACATTTCTAAAAAAAAAAAAAAGAGAAAGAATCAATAAAAGAATATTTGAAAACAAAACATCATCTGATCATGTCAAAGTGAAGCTATTTTTTCTATGACATCAAATGACAGAAATCAGGCTGATGTGTCCTTCACTCCAGTTATCCTCTCCACGTTCTGTGGAAAGTTTAGGTTGACATATTCTTTTTTTTTTAAGCTGGATTTCTAAACACTAAGTTGCGATATTCCAGATACACTTCACACGTAAGCAGGTAGATTATATAAGCTTTCTTCAAACAATAAAAAAAAATCTCTGAGGGTTCTGCCTCAGGTTCTCGTTGTCCTTCTCTGACAGAGAATCTACCGAGATGATAAAAACCAAACGGCACCTTCACTCAAATCCAGGATAATAATTATCTGGTGTGTGGTTTTCTTTTTATGTTCTACAATTTATTAAATTTCCCTGCAAGGGTTTTAAAGCAGCAATATAATCCACCACCAAACAGGCATAAATGAAAAAACTATTATGAATCATTGCAAACATAATTTCTAAGTGTTTTTTTTGGTTTTTTGATGTTTAGTCTTTTTCACATTTTTAAGAGCCTTTTCTTCAGCCTAGATTTTCCTACACCGATGATTCCTTGCATTACATAGATACAGTCAAGTTCAACCTGTTAGAAAGATGGTTCCACCTTTTGCCATCAAGTTAAATTACATGGTTGAGACTAGGGTTTACACACATGGCCACGTATGTTGGTAAAAATAAAACTTTATGCATTTTGGTCTTTCATCAACATTAAAACTATTTAATATAACTAAAAAAATATTATTGATGAAAAAGATAAAAAAAAAGATTAAAAAAAAAACTCTGTACCAGTATTGCAGTCTGCGACAAAATTTGTCCCAATATAGCCACATTTTAAACTCCAAACAGGAAGTTATGGCTGTTTTTGAAGTAATCTGATTGGCTGACCCAGATTTCACCTCACACTGCCCCCTATGGGTAAGGCATGTTTAAAACAAACGCTCAGAAGTGGACTTGTGTGAATTCATTTGGATGAAAACTTCACACATGTACAATTTGTTTTCTTTTCTTAACGTGACAGAGATATCGAAGGCCAGAGGCTCTAAATGAGGAGTGTGTGGTAACGTACTGCGTTTGTTTTTCACCAAATGGAAAAATTTGGTGAAAACCAAATTTTTCTTTGATGGGGTCAAAGGTAAGTGATGGGGTCTTACCTTTGACCCCATCACTCCAAATGACTTTGTTCTAGAATTTTGTGGTGCATGTAGGCGACATCCGGTAAGATACAACACAGTGTGAAAGAAACAACTTTTCAGAGCTGAAGGAAATTTTGGACTCATTACCCTCATTTTAAAAAGTATTCTGAAACAGAAAACCCTTTTTTTCCCTCCTTCCACTTTCATGTTTTCCTAACACTTTTACTTTCTTTTGACCCCCTTTCCTCTACTATTTTACCCACTCCTGTCTTCCTCACAATTATCTCTCTCTTCCTTACACCTCATCTCTTTCAACCCACCTAGCCAATCTAATTTCACACTGTGTCGCTGTTGTTGTTAGTGTGTGTGTGTGTGTGTGTGTGTTTCTTTTACTCAGTGTTCTGAATTCATCTCTCCCTGGGAGTCACAATGTTCCATTTCCTTCCACATCGCTTTCCTTCAGGATGGCCTCGATTACATAAAATCTACATCTGCATCTAATATGTGTGAGTGAGACATACCTAAGATGTCTCATTGCATTTTCACCCACTCTTCTAGAACTTATTTTCTCAAAAATTAGAAACCTTTTCATTTTGGTGAGTGCTGCTGCCGTTTTAGCAGCACTCGCATACTAAAAACCTTTTTCACAAAAAGTGGTTCCTATTGTTTTCTTTCGAACAATAAATCAAGCTAATGTTGGCTTACGCTTCATCATCTTAATATAAATGTCCCACTAGGTACTAAGGGTCACGTTTGAATTCTGTGAGATGTCTAAAGTTTCCGTAAGGCTGGTGGGATTTGGAAGAATTGGTTTAAAAAGTCTTAGAAATCTTTACAAAAATCTAGCAATTACTGTTAGAGCTGAAAGAGTTCAGTGGGCACATCCACAAGTAAATTGCTTTTTTTGTTGTTGCCTTGTAAGGCAATAAAGATCAGATTTATGCTATGCTTTATAAGCAGAATGCCACGGTTTTAAATCCTTAATCTTGGTTAGAATCACAGGATCCAGAACCAAAAAAAAAAAGAAGAGGAAAAGCAACGTGGGGTAAACCTTAGACGGGTCACCAGCCTCTGCTTTTATAACATTTCTCGTTTGTTCACGCGTTTGACAGTTTTTTTTAAGCTCTCCGTGTAATTTACTCGCAAGAGTAAGACTGTGAATCCAGTTGCAAATCATTTTAACATTTCTCCATGGTGTGTTCTTTTCAGATAACTAAAGACTCTTCAGTTGTTCATTGCTACTTTACTCACAACTGTGTTTTGCCAAAACACAGACTGATATATAGTGTTTTAACAAGATGTCTTTCTCTGAAACAGCCACAGACTTGAGGCGTTTCCTGCCTACTTCTGCCTCTTTACTCTTCATTTCATCCTCATCTGAAAACTCCACTAAGACCCATTCGGTTTGAAGCACATTTCTCTCTACACCCTCTCTCTCAGATTATTTTTCATCAACTGTGTGCAAGTTATTCTCAAATCTTTAAATGGCAGACCAGGAAGCTGTAGTTTGTGGCACTTTTCCACAGAGAGATGATCTTTTCTGCGAGACATCTCTAAAGTGTGTTACAGTATTATGTTTAAATCAAAACGGAGCAGGAGGGCTGGGTTGTAAATTGGTCTATCAGCTACTGTCTGCTCACAGACGGAGCAGAGGAAACCAGAAAATCTTTACTGTAAATTGGGAAACGCAGAAAAATGCAGGCACACAATTATGACTGGTAAAATGAATAACACATGACTAACACATGAATAACAGGTGCCATGAAAGTGAGCAGAGTTGAGCTGAAAGTGAACGTTTTCTCTTCAATGTTGACATGTTAGGAGCAGATAAAGAGTCCGACCAGGAAGAGACTGGGTTTGCTGCACAACTGGGTCAGAACATCTCCGTAACTGAAGTTCTTGTGGGATGTTTGAGCCTTTGGCGGTCAGTATCCATAACAAATGGGCTAAGGAAAGACGCACGGCTGGTGAAGGCTCATTGATGCATGTGGGGAGCAAAGGCTGACCCATTTGGTCTGATTCAACAGAGAAGCTGCTTTAACTCAAACTGATTATTGCTGTTCCTGATGTAACGGGTATCAGATTAGCTGGGGCATGGCAGCCTGTTGCATAATTGCAGACCAGACATCAACAACAGAGCCAGTAATGAGGACGTGACCAACTGAACAAGAGCACTGAGCAATGAAAGAAGGTGCCATGTAAGAAAACAGCAAGACATCAGAGGCAGTGTGATGTTTTAGCTAATCGTCAGCTGGACAATGATTGGCCAATGATTGGTGCACGTTACTTTGACCTAACCATTGTTGCAACCCTTGTACACCTTTCGTGGCTTTGGCCTGTTTCAGCAGGAGAAATGCACCACCAAGCAGAAATGGTTCAAAAGTGGTTTAAGAAGCATAACACATTCAAGATGTTGATTTTCCCTCCAGGTTCTCAATCCAGTTCTACATCTGTAGTATGAGCCTAATCGATGAAGGTCCCATCTCCCAACTTACAGGACTTCAAAGATTTTCTGCTACAGCACACATTTACAGGTGTGGTGGAGTCTTATCTTTGGGTGGGTTAAGGCTGCTTTGACAACAAGGGAGGGAGGCAGACACACCGTTAAGAGTCAACAAAAGTGATTCATTCAAAACTAATATTTGGCAAACGTAGTGAATGATCGGATGGATTAATTGGACCAGTGAAGTTATTTCCTAGCTCAAAAACAAGGCATAAAAACACAGACAATACAAACATACAGCAAACGACTTGTGAACATGAACACACTGTTGCAGAAGTCATCTGAAATAAAGAGTCGTTTGCTGTGGATGTCGTCTTTTCTTCGTAGACCAACGGCAATTCTCATTGTGTGTTATAACAATGCGTAGTAATGAAAAGTATCGTGACAAACATCAGCTTTATGCCTTTTGAAGCAGCTTTAACAAAAGAGTATGAACATGAGAACACGCTCCTTCAGTGATCAGACCAAGGACACATTCAGACAACAACTGATGCATCTGACTGGGAAACATGCCGCTGCATTCACACCGAGAAACTCAGACAGGCAGCGATTCAGACTGCAGAGCAGAGGCACACCGACATGCACTCTCACCCTTCGAGACTGGATCTCTTTGACGTATAAGGGCAACAAAAATTCGGACACTCCCTCCAGTCGGATCCCTTCTTTGGTAACTCGCAGGTTCCCCATGCCATCCTGAAAAAGACAGAGAGAGATTGGCGAGGTTAAGATAAAAACAATTGTTACATATGTACACTTTTTCCATTTCTACATGGTAGTAATAATAAAAAACATCTTGGTTTTCTTTACCGGTCTATGTTTAGGCTTCAAAGTTACGTGCAGAAATGGTAGCAGAGGAGCATTTAAATAAAAATGCTTAAACAAAAAAACTAAAGTGCCTCAATAAATAAACTTATTTCTTCTAATCGATTTGGAGTTTGTCATGTTGTAGTTTAGATAAAATAAAGTTTCATATTATCAGGTAAAGGCATGACCACACTGATGGAAAAAACCCCCATTAAACTAGTAAAGGAAGCAAAGACTACACAACTTCAGTCATTGAACTCTAAAGTTACTGAAGCATAGATGGAAGTTATGTGCTTTACAGCAGCATTTGCAATACATTGGTTTGCTCAGTGGGATAAAAGCGGCTTTGTGCCGGTTCGTGACCAGTTCTGCGGCGTTTTACAGATTCCACACGAGTGAATGCTCAAGAGATTGTTGGATCAGGCTTACACGGTGAGATGAAATTCCTTTAAAACAGTTATGTAGGGCATTATGAAAGCCGGGGCGTTTACACGGTGGCAGCTACTGTACCATATCCGATCTGCGCTTCTCAAAGTCACAGAGGAGGCGGCGCAGTGAGAGTGGATGTGCAATGGCTGCTCTAATGCCAAGTTAGCCAAATGGCCGAGGGGAAAAAAAGCATTTTGAAATAAAAATGTGATTCTGAACATTTCTGATGCCTCTGACATTTGTTTTTGTATTAATATAAAATGAAAGTGAAGGTAGTTGATAATGAATGCATTTGCCTTCAAATGGAGTCTGCATTCAAATTAGTGATGCTTTCTTTGTTTGTCTCTTTTCTATGATCACAAATATCGATAAGACCTTCAGTTGTGCAATGTGCCAGGAAATTATCAGGGTTTTATTAGAGTCAATGAAAAACAACAAAAATATATGTATTATCATTATACGATTTCTTCATATTATAACTGTGACATTTTACAAATACAAACTTTTATCTTAAATAGTGTAGAGCAGTGGTTCCCAAACTTTTTCTCCTGGCCCCCCATGTATTACAAATAGCTGTCTGGTTGAACGATGTGTGTGTATGTGTGTGTGTGTGTGTGTGTGTGTGTGTGTGTGTGTGTATGTGTGTGTGGGTGGGAGGGGGGTAAGAGGAATCTTAGAGACTCCCTGTCTCAACTAGTTGAAGCTCTACAACAGCAAAAGAAAAAAACAAATATATGCAACTGTAACATGTAAAAATCATTATAAATGCCCACTGAGAATTAAAACCGCTGAAACAGGAATTAGAAATTAAATTAATTTAAAATGAGAATTGAAAAGTTAAAAGCAAAGAAATTCTACTACAATTTAGAGACCATGTATAAAACCCAAAAGGCTAAAAACAAAACAAAAAACAACAAAACATCAGACCTGGATTAAAACAGTGATGTGCAGTTGGGGAGTCATCATGGAAAAATAATAAAATCATTTATAAAGATATTTTCACCCTGTGGTTTTTACTATAAAGTACCTATTTTTTCAATAATTTAACCAAATCTGATTATTTTTTTCTTCAAAATCGCTGAATTTTTCGCATTTTCCCATTCAAATGCTCGGAAGCGAAGCCAGTGAGGCAGCAGCGAGCTGAGCCTCACCTGGGATTGCGCAATCTCTCGCTCACTGCACCGGTTGCCATTCTATGAGAGCATGCTCCTCCTGTCTGTACGTCGCCAATAAAATGGTTAAAAACATTTAATGTATGAACTGATTTTCCATAATTCAGCTTATGTATTTAATGTACTGTGTTTTTATTGTCACCAACTGTGTGTGTAACGTGTTTCGTGTGCTGAGGAGCGATCAGAAACGGCAGAGAACAGACTGCAGGTGAGGCAGGCAGTTCTCGTGCCTCATCGCTGGGGGCGCTCATGAACCCAGACATTGTGACTGCACAACTGCAGAGTAAGAGACGGTAACAGCGAGTTGGCAATACAGTAGCTGCTCTTATACAGAGAGCGAGAAAGACGTGGTTTGAGTTGTACTTTAACGGTTTATCCCTTTGCTTTTAAGCACAGCACGAAATTAATAATATCTACATGTCTAAGTTTGAGATAACGGAATTATTCTGCGGCGGCGGCGCGGCTAAACATCACATGTTAAAGAATAGTCTTTTTGCCCTCCAGCGTTGCACGCATGCGCGAAATTTCCTTATGTAAACAATAACATGCAAGGGGTCTAGATTTGTAAATCCGATTATAATTAAGTCGGTGCCTGACCAGATATGAACCTCACCGCACGTCACTGGATTAAAACTATGCAGCGATTTAATTAACTGTTCAGCAAATAACAGGCTCAGTTTACTCAGTGTCAACTGTACCGATCAGCCTTGGTAGACAGGAACAGTTTGAATAACTTTACAGCAAAGTGTGTTTCGGATTCTCAAATTAAATCAGGCACTTGGTTCAACAATAAAAAGGCCTTCTACTCTCGGAGATGCCAAGAAACACAAGTAATCCTGTATTCTGAGAACATTTCATCAAGCCATTTTCACTCAGCCAAGAGAAAATATGAGAGTTTTTTTTTTTTTTTCCTGGTGTCAGGTCTTGACAAATCAATGAACAGACGTCACTTCTTAGACTTCCTGCCATGTTGGGTTTTCAGATATGCTCTCATTTACTTTAAGTGATGTAAAAACTCCCAATCAGTGCCTGCCAAATTCAAGCAAAGGTGGCAAATACACGAGTAACTGATATTGATTTATCTGATTTGAACTTTTGGGAACCTATCAGGGTAAAGAAAACCTGTGCGTCTAATAAACTCTCTCAGCAATTTAGACAAACTAAATTCCAGGCAATGTGCAGCTTTTCCACACACACATTCACATTTGAGGAAACCAAACTGACAGTGTCTGATCAATACGAGGCTTTTCTGGTGTTGTTACATCTGCAGCCATTACTCTGACAATATAGTGGAGGCATGGAGCTTATTCAATAAGCAATTACACATCAGGCCCGGGGAATCTCAAATGAATCCACTCACTGTAAAATGAAAATACACTCATAAGATGAAACCCTACAGCTGGACGTAAGGACAAACGGGAGACTCCGGCTCAGACCGGCTCACTCCAGAACCCACTGAAGTGTAGAAACAAAATGACTCAGGCTGTTTTACTCCACCTCACTGCTCCGTCGCCCAAACGTCTTCCTTTCAACACTCCATCTCACATACCGATCATCGTTTCGTTTAATTTTTTTCATCTATTTCACGTCATTGTCATGTATTATGTGAAAAGGTCCCTGAATCTGTGTGGATAATGTAGACTGGATTTCTTGCGCTGTGTTATGTAGGTTTTGAAGAAAAATAAAAGAGGGGAAATCTGTTTTTATTTTTGTGTAATAAACACACAAAACACTTTTTGTGTTCATTCAATTTCTTAAATTTATTCAATTTATTTGAATAGTGTGTTATTTTCTGAAGACTTTGTGTCGCATCATGTTACCACTGACTGTAGTTCTACTCCTTAATTGAGGAAACTGACCTTGATGAAGTATGAGAGATGATGACCGCTTAGACAAAAACAAGCAGCCTCCTAACTAGTACATATGAAATAGTCATAAAATTTCATTTTGTTATGGTAAACAGAGCAGATCATATGTTTTTAAATCATTTGTCAAATTCCCCAAGATGGGTACAAATCGACTTATTGTCAGTAGAAAACATTCAGTGACAGACGCCCACGTTTTGTACCTAAATAGTACAGAAATGGCAAAAACATGCAACATTATTACTATTTCTTTTCTCACTGTAACATATTTAAGCATCTGGTAAATGTCTGATACTGGAAGCATACATACTATGTGTAAATGATCTTATTTGACATTAAATGCTTCCTCTAATATAACACAAAAGACTGCTTCCACATCAACAAAAAATAACTACATAGTATATCTGTTGGGGAAATCACAGATTTTTTTTGAACGTATGCAATAAAAAAAATAGACATAGTGCCAGTTTGGAAAGCCATAACTATTAAGTAGCTTAAAGAATGCTCCAGATACATCTCTTGAGGTTATGCAAGAGGTAGAGTAGGAGTAGAAAACAACTTATTTCTCAGGATAACTGATGTAAAACACAGCTTTCCTGGAAAGGTGCAGTAAAGCCTCTTATTTACTGCCGTTACAAAGAGTTTGTGGAAAGACGGACCAACAGGAGTCAGAGTTCTCCCTCTAACTTTACCTTGGCCTCACAATTATCCAAAACAACCACAATGCACACACATTCATGCACGGTATAGTCAGCATTCAGACAGGCTCCTATTACGAACACAGCCAAACAGACAAAACTGAACATTTACAGTCACATCAAGGTTCATTTTGAAAAGATTTTTAGCACTAATTAATATACTAATTATATGAAAATGGAACATATACAAACATACAAACACATATTTTCTTAATTAACTTTCACTTGGAGTTTAGAAAATAAAGACTGAAAGTCATCAACGTATCTAAAAGCAATTATTTGCTGTAGCAGGAGACTGTTGTAAAAAAAAAAAAAAAGCACATCTCTATAAATTTAGCATAGGAAAGGCAGCTCAAGGCAATACCCAAATAGGACATGTTTTGATATCATCTCTATAAGTGGATATGTGTGTGTGTGTGTGTGTGTGTGTGTGTGTGTGTTTGCGTGCGTGTGAATGTGTGACTTTGGTGTGTGCAAGGTCAACAGAGTTGAGTTGAGTGAGTTTGCAGACGTCCTCTTCAGTGTTGTTGAGATAATGATGGATTCCCCCATCATGGCGAGGTTAACTGGCAACCTGTCCTATTAGGTGAAAGGATGCCATTTGCAAGGTTACACACACACACACGCACACACACACCCCACCAATCCAGCCGAGGCATAGACATGTTTATCACCATGACTTTTAGATGTCCACACATGCACACTGATGTACATAGATGCACATTAGGCTCAATGTCTACCAGAGCTGAAATGTGTTTTAGGCGCCCTAAAATTTGGGACTGCGGTAATTTTTCATAAAATCCTTCATGTCAACACCAGACAACTACAGGGGAAATGAGGAATGGTGTCACCTTCCTCACAAAAAGAAAAAAAAAAGCATCTGGGAAAATGGCAGAAAGGACGCACTGATTAGGAACATAAAAAAATAAAAAAATAAAAAACGTCCTAGTTGCATATTTCAGCTGCAACTTTTACTTAAGACATATTTACGCACGACCACCGCTGATGTTTCTTTCTTGCCCTTTTCTCCAAAAGCACAGCAGTTATCAGTGGGGTGACATGGTTTGAATCTGAGAGGAGAAAAAAACTGTTTAGATGTGTAATTTATTTATCTAAACAGTTTTTCAATAGTACTAATAGCACTTAGTAAAATTGGTATTTCATCCCCGAGAGCACAACCAGTATTCTGGCTACACCCAATTTGTTACGTTGCATACGAGTCAATCAATGAATCATTATTAATAGACACAGCTGTCTGAAAGTTTAAGACTGTTTTAAGCTCACCGATCCACAGAATCATTTTTCTTGAACTGTAACCTCTCTGCCATAGTGGCAGATCAAGGAGCCATCAAAGGACGTCAGAGACGAGATGGATCTCCACGAAGCTGGAGTGTTCTCCAAGATCATCAACTTGGAGGCTCGGTGATAACTGTTGTACTGATTAATCGGAAATGGAAGAAATATGAAAGTACTGTCTGCCGCCCTCTGGAGCTCCACCCAAGGTCTTTGCGTGTGAGAATGATCACGAGAAAATTGAGAGATCAGCTAAGAGTTACACAGGAGGAGCACGTTAATGAGCCAAAGTCAGTTGGACGACAGTCACCGATCGAAATGATTCAGAAGTGGCTTGGGAGGAAGGCCTGCAGTCACAGAGGACTAAACTCGAGCTTTGACATCAATCCGACCCTCGGTGTTTGGAAGACAATTAGCGAGTATGACCCGGAAAACCCCGTTCTCACAGTCGAGCACAGAGTTGGGAATATTATGATTTGAGGCCATTTTCCTTCTAGGGTTGGTGATGACCTCACCTCATTAAGAGGTTCCTTCACTGTCAAATCTGGGATGAGAAAGAACACACACAAAAATGTGAGTCTGAGCATGAAAATAACTCAAAGCACCCTGCGAAAATAACAGAGTAGCAAGACAGGGGGGGGGGAAATCAAGGGCATGGAGGCCCAAGACCAAAGAAGATTTTCTACAGGATCTCTCCAGAGGGAGCTGTGGCTTCACGCAACATCAGCCAAGAACCCTGATGGATTTAAGTAAGAATGCACCCATAAATCAGCCAGTCGACAAATTGGCCCCGATTTCCTTAACTTTGGAAGATAGGTGATCGGCTGATACTTAAATCTGAAGCCGATTTTATCCACCAACCTGATCTACCTGGGCAAAGGCCTAAAAACCAACCGCTGTCCTCTTTTGCTCTTCTGTGAGAGGTTTGACCGACAGACCACCAGGTTATGTCTGCAAGTTCTCAGTTAGCAAAGGTCACTCCGCTGCTGCCAAATCAGAGCCTTTCTTACTATGTTTAGAGACATTTCAGACAAAAACAAAAACAGGAAGACACTGGTATCGGCAGGTCAGTCTTTTTAAAGATCAGTAACTGGCCAGAAAACTGTAATCTCTGCGCCCCGAGATTTGAGGTTTCTGTAAAGTAGGTCAATTTCCCGGTTTGAAAACCTGATGACCAATGAAAGTGGTGTAGCTCCTGTGCTTCCCATGTTTACCAAAACTTTCATTTAATGCATTTTTTCCTGGATTAGTCTCTTTCTTTTCACACCGAAATAAAACAACCATCTATCTTTTATTTGTAAGTGAGAACACTTAACTAAAATCAGCAGGCGATCAAATGCTTATTTTCCCCAGTGGGTGTTTGAAGATGCAGTCCCTTGTAGAAGTATTCCTTTGGATATAACATAGCGCATAGTTATGAACTGAAAGGGAAATGACAAGTTTCAAAATTATTTACAAATAATCAAAAAATTTGCAATTTCGCAAGGCATTGGACGGCTAAACAACCGAGTTGCCTGCATCTACATGAGATAAAATGCAAGTATTTCGAGTCCAACACTAAAATTCTGTCTGCTGTTAAACAGAACAAGAAAAACCTTTGCTGGAAATATGTGAATTATTTATGTCACGTTGATATTCTAAATTAAACAAACGTTCAAATCAAAAGATGTTAAATTCAATGTGCGCGCAATATCCCCCCCGAGGTCTCTGTGGTGAGCTTTCTTTTCTGGTGCTAAATAAAAAGATACCTGATGTGTCAGTTATCCCAGGGGGATAAATATTAACCTCTTCTGAGGCGGTTTGCCACTCTTTTGTGCGAGCCTGCAACCTTTCTCCAAAGCCCGTCTGACTGACAAATGACAGCAAAGACTTTCCTGATGCTTTGCTCTCCCCACACAAGCCACTCACCCACTCAAATTGGGCACAAAATCACAAAGGAGCATGTTGACAAGTGCAGTTAACATCACCTTGCTTCCACCAACAACTGTGTCCCACTTCACTTTTGTACCCCGCGAGACAGCCTGAGTGACAAATAACAGCAAAGGTCTAAACCCTTTTCACACTTGTACGCGTCTGCCTGCTTTGCTCCCGTCAATGCGCGTGTTCTTGTAGAAAGAAAATAAGTCTGAAACGTAAGGACTAAGGAGGAAAAGGAAAACTAGTTGTAAAGAAGAAGGTTGCTTTAATGCAATTTAAGGCGACAGCTGTTACAGAAACATACAGTTTGAGAAAACAAACTTTTTAACTGAATAATTAGAAACAGTTCAAGCCAGGAGACTTTGGTACTGTGCTTTTACTTTAGGAGTTCAGCAGCATAAAGGAGATTAGAGGCTTAATTTTCAGAGAATGTGCTGCATGCAAAGTAAAGTCTGGATACCCGTAACGTCCTTGAAACAAAAATCTGTTGGGTCAGAAGACTTCTCTAAAAAGGCATTGCAGAGCCGCACGATGCAGACAGTACTGCAGGAGCACAGCTGCATTCTGGGGGGAAAAAACGGGAAAGAGAGTCTGACACAGAAAAATACCTGGAGAAGATTTTATACTCCCAAAGGTGCCTGCGATCATGGGCGGTCTGGCCATCTGGCATACCGGGCGTTTTCCCAGAGGGCCTACAGTCCCGACACGTCTTTTATTTACAGGGTCAGACCAGCCCACTGAACCCGTAGATCATCAGACTACCAACACCCGGCTGGTCCAACCTCATTCGACAACAGCTCCTTTCCTTGTTGACGTGTCTTTGTAATGCATTTTGCAGAAAGAAAAGTCTTGCTACAGTCAACCACGGCCTCTTGAAACATGCGAATGTTTTACTGGTCCAATCGTATCACAAAGCATCTTTTCCCTTTGGCCCCATGTGCCAGTGCGCATTGCAGTGTTTGAACGAGATGGAGAAGAAATGTAAAGGAGACACAGAGAAACTAGGAGAAATAGACAAACGTAGTCTTCGAGCAAACGCAGTCAAATGTGCCAAAACAGGAGCTTGGTTTGCCACAGAACCTGCAGTCAGACGGACTGCTTTCACAACACTTGTTGCTGTGAAATAAGTCGGCTAAAGCAGTTTAACCCTCGGTAAAAGTGTATATATTTTAAAGGCTCTTATAAGATTATTCAACACCCCGTGTCGTTGCCTTACTACTTTCTAAGATGAGGTACAAAAAAATGACAGTCTTGGTATTTATTGGCTTTTCTTCATTTTCAGTTTGTGAGTTCACTTCACCTGCACCAAAACATGAAAAAGTTGGAACAAGGTTGAAACACTTCTAAGAAAAAAAAATCAGTTCAAGTGTGTTGGATACAAATGTTGTGCCTTTTGAATTTGTATAACTCTTTAGATGATGTTAGAAAAAATATGTAAAGGACAGCTATAATGTTGGCTAGCTTTTAAATGTTGAGTGCAGCACAACGGGCTGGGGGAGGGGGGGTCCACAATATCAACAGAAAGACTCTTTTCTCACTTAATGTGGACAGAAAATATCAAATTCTACTTATTTTATTTCTTGGGACTTGCTTGAATAATTGCCAGACTCGTATTTGTTCAAATTTTAAGGGCACAGATTAATGGAGCAGCTATAACAACAACAAATAAAACATCAAAAGGAGGTTAGTCTGAATTTTAATGTGTTGTATTGACTCAGCAACCTCAACAAGGATAATTAAAAAGTATAAAAAAGGTTGTTAATATTGATTTGCTGATATTCAGGATGGCTGCTGTTACTTATTTTTCTTCCAAACACACATTTTAATCTATAATGGATTTGTGTTACGGAAAAAATAATTTCAAACGTCTTCAACATGTACTGGTTAAAACTCCGTAGTCTGAAGTGTTGTTATTCTCCACTTTGGTTGGTGACATTATTTATTTTGCAGAGATGACAAAGTTCAATGTGAGGAATAAAAAGTTTGATTGGGATCTCTTCTTAAAATGGATTCCACTCATTTATAAATATATATATATTTATATATATTAGTCCTGTATTAAGTTTAGTTTAAAGAAAACTTCACACTTTCCAGCTCACAGCCCAGCAGGTTGAACCCCTACCCCTATAAGAAACATCTAAAACCCGATTAAGTGCCAGTGTTGCTTTCACAGTCAACTTATCAGTTTCTCAGAAAATGTGTCCATGTGTTTAGTTTTACTCTGAGTCAGAGTAAAACTAAACACATGGACACATTTTCTATCCAGTTTGGTGTTCCTGTGGGGTTTCCTCCAGCAAACTGATTCCAGTGATGACCTGGTTCCATGCCGACTGAGTTTGCTCACCAATCGTCCTTTGGTTTTCCATCATCACAAGGACTTACACCAGAAACCATAGATTGTTGATTTTTTTTTTCTTTTTTGTTTTAACCCAAATCCGGACCTGGGCCGGTGGAGGAAAAAAAAGAAAGAAAAAAAAATAAACAAAAAAAAAAAAACTTTTGTAAAAAGAAGTAAGTACACTGATTCGAGGGACGTAATCAACATTATGAGAGTCTCGTCTAAACTCATGACTTGGTTCAATTTTAATACGATTGATGTAAGCAGCAGTTTTAAAAAAAATTCCATCAGCAGCTCAGTAAGACGAGCTTACTTTCCATTATCTGTTCACTGTTCAGTCAACATGGTCAGTCACTTTGTTTGAGTAGGTAAATGTGCAGCGTTGTTTTCCATTCAGCCTAAATTTCAGAATCAGTTCTTAAGATTCAGCTTTCTTTGTGTTCCTAAAGGGAAATTAGTGTTACAGCAAGTAAAAATAAAAAAAATCTACAATAAACTTAAAGATCTAAAAGTGAGGGATAGTAAATTGAGCAGAAACAACATCAGTAGCATACGATGTAGCTAAAGTGCTAACAGTATGTATTCATCATCAATTCCTTCCAACACCAATATCAACCAATTAGATACAACGGCCTTGTCCAAGGGTAAAACCGAAAATAGCTGCAGACGAAGGAGTGATTCCTCGTTACTTTTCATATGAGGAAGTCTGGGCTGGAGGTCAGAAAACAGAAACTGGACTTTGATTATAATAATATTGAAATGTGTTCATTATAAGCCAGACACATATTTACGCCGTTGCATTAAGTCTTTCAATACACACCTGAGCAGAGGAAAGAACATGCCTGCAACTATTTTACTGAACATTCCCCTTTTCAGGAATTTTACAATGGTTTGAGGCAAATTTGAAACAATAGGCCACCAGGGAATAAATGCAGGTTAAGTAGAAACCATTTCAATCAGGATCTATGAAGGTGTGTGCTTTTGGTTATCAATCCTTTTTGTATTTGTGTTCCGTTCTTTTATTTCACAGATCAGTTCATTCTTCTTTGCATTTGATCTAACCTTTTAGTAGAGTCTTCTTTGTTTCCTCCCAGTTTCCTCCCTGGTTCTTCATTGTCAGCATCCTCCATGACGGTTTTACAGATCTCAAAGTGCTTACCTTTTTGTTTTTTTGTCTTTTACTTCTTCTGTGTCAGTTTCTCAGATCTGTAACTCTTACTTCAAACAATTCCAACATCATCAACATGAAACTACAACTATATTGTCTGTGTCATCAGGATATGGTCTGAAAGTCCTGCCTTCTCCACTGCCGCTGGAAGAAATGGAGCATCACTTGGCCAATCCCCAGCTAGCCGCACAGGGCGCTGACATGATGGCTACTTCTCACAGCTAACACCAGAGACAGACGCCTCCATTCCTACTTCTCACGTTTTTCAAATCTGGGGAACATCTGGAAAACCAGCTCTGATCTACAGCACATTAAACTAACACGCAGACAAGATTATTCTGAACACAAACTGAAACAGCTTCACATTTTCATCCTAGCTTGATGTGACTGGCTTAAATGTGACAAAAAAAAGAAAAAAAAAAAGAAGATCCTTTCCTGGATATGAACATCTAACTTTCTATTCACACAGTGTAATAAACAGCTTTGCACTGATGTGAGAACATAAAATAAAAAAAAAGCTTAGTTCAAAATGTTCCCTAAATAGCTGCGCTAGTAAAAACACTTCAACACATTTTTACGACTTATTGTGAGCTGTAAAAAAAAAGATTTCCGAAATGCTCTTCAATGTCATGTATTATAAGAGGTAAACTGTAACTTCATCTGTTCAATGACAAAGGCTCTGAGGACATCTTAAAGCCAGCCTTGTGTCAAATCCAATGCAGTCTGCCAGCTATTCGCCATGGCACAGGCAAAATGTTCTCCCTCTCCCTCTGCTACAGTCTGATGCTCTCACTCCCTCTCTCCCTATATGCGTATATAATTTAAAATCTTTCTTCTTTAAGTTTGTCAAAGAATCCTATTCCATTTTAGGCTAGAGCTGCAGTAGAAATGCAGAACTGTGACTTAGGAGAGATACAAAAAAAAAAAAAAAAAAAAAAAAAAACAAAAAAAAGGGGCCACGCCAAAAAA
>NW_015117254.1:0-1188 GCF_001443285.1 Poecilia latipinna
TTTTTTAAGCAAACCTGTGAGGACACTGTTGCAGTAATCAATGCGACTAAAGATAAAAACATGAATGTCATAATGTGTGTAGAAGTGGACCCAGTAGAAGCAGGTATAGGACATTGTGGATTCTTTAATGAAGAAAGCTTACAGAAATCAAAATTCCAGGGTGCAAGGAAATCCAACAGACAAAGGAAACTGGAAACACAAGGGAACATCAGGTTAACCAGGGAGGGTAACAAGGGTAGTGACAATTACAGACTGGCAAGTTGTGACTGAGATAGAGGAGCTTAAATACTGGGAGGTAGCAAATGGAACAGTGGAACTAGCTAGATGAGATAACTGATTGCAGGTGGCACAGGGAGGCTAAGAAGATCTGCTGGGGAAAACCAAAGGGAGGAAACATCAGGGAGCTGAAAATACTTCTAATACTAAAGAAACACTAAGATTAAAGAAAACCTGATAAACTAGAAGAGAAAAAGACACGAGGGAAAACAAACAATCTAAACAGAAACAAGGCTGATCTAACAACAAAAAGAACTAAGGAAAGTAGAGGTAGGGTAACTAGAAGGACTTAACAAAGAAGTAACCTAACTAGAATCACTAAAGAAAGATGGACATAGATTCAGACAAAAAGACTAACTAAACATAAAGTGACAAAGAGAACTAGAAACACTACAGGGGAAAACTAGAACTTAAGAAATAACCTAAATAGGATTACTAAAGGATGATGGGCATGGATGCAGACATAAAGGAACTAAACTTAAGGTAACCAGATAAGAAAAGCTAGAAACACTACAGGGACGCTAGAAAGACTAACAACGAAATAATTTAACTGGAACCACTAAAGGAAGGTATGCCTAGACTCAGACATGTAAGAATAACTGAACCTAGGTTGATGAAATAACTAAGAAATAAATATAACTAGAAACACCACAGGAAGGCTGAAATAAGGAAAGCAATAACAAGATCATTTTAACCACAATAAATAACCTCAAATAATAAAACTAAAATTACCATTAAGGGCTAACCTAAAGAAAACTAAAACATAATGATAAAGATGAAAAGCTAAACCCAACCCAAAAATCCAGAGTCCTGACCGTGGATGAGTTTTTCTAGATCTTGCTGATATATTAATGAATGAAATGAAATTTTATTCGAACATGATACAAATATAAAAATAAAATAGTGCACAGT
>NW_015117254.1:5500-20683 GCF_001443285.1 Poecilia latipinna
AAAGACCATGATTTTCGTCTTGTCCAAATTTAGGGATAATTTGTTATGGTCAAACCATATCTTTAACTTACTAATCTCTATTAGTCCTCTAATTCTAGAAATGTTCTTCATGTGACTCTGAAGGTTCAGATCTGAGTCCATCACTACACCCAGATTTCAGGCCTGATTGCTAGTTTTTAGTTGTAATAACTGAAGCTGTGGGCTGACTTTAGTCTATTGTCTGAGCTTTAAGTCTGCAAATGTTCTTCAGGTTGACTGGTACTCACAGAGCTAACGCTGGAAGTACAGCAGGTTAGCAGTGGTGTTAACGTCACTCCGTTGTCTGAAGCTTTTACCAGGCAGAGCTGCCTCTCCATTCCAAGAAGAAACGGTGAAAACTCACTCTCTAGTTTAGGTTTGTATCTTTATTGAGGATATTAAACTGGGAAGTCCAGAACTCACAAGATATTTCCTGAAGACCCATTAATTCCGAGCACTGAACCAAAGTAAATATTTTTGAGGGTGAGAGAGAAGTACTATATCCACTGCTCTTTGGTGCAGTTTTAAACCTGTTTTTAAAAATGCTATGTAAATAAATTTGACATATCTGGGAGGGATAGTATGGATTTCAGCTCATAAACTGAAGATAATACTCATATTTTTTAAAGAAAAGTTTCCCCATACAATCATGCATTCTTATTAATTTCCACCAACTGCTAAAAATCCATATTAGTCGATTGCTGTTGTTAATGAACCGTGATCCAGCAAAAGTCACAGTTTGGGTGCAAACCATAATCTGAGCTAATCTGGATTAGACTTCTAAATGCCATCAGTCATCTCCTTTTCCCCTTAATCTTCGGCCGCCGGTTACACAACAGCCATTGAGATCTCTCTCTTCCTCTCTGTTTCCTTGCGTGAGTATGTGGGCTGATGATTTGGCAGGATAGCGCCGTTAACTCACTCACTCTCCTGCTGCACTGCAATGAATCCCAACTGTAGTCCAGGTTGGGGGATTGAGGCTATGTGTGGTGGCATTTCAGAGAGAATGAAATGAGGACATGAAGCAGTGTTTCGCTGACCTGGAATCGCTTTAATTTGTCTCCACTGATGCAAAATGTTGAGAGGAGGGAGGGCCAATGGGGAAGCAGCAGGTTCCTCTGTCAGTCAGTCACAGTGTATGAATCCAAGGCAAAGGAGATTAAATTGCAGAATTTAAATCAGATCTACAGAGAACTAATAATGTTTTGTGTTTTCATCTGACCCACATATGGAAAAAAAAATCAGATGCACTGCAAAAATATTTGCACCTCTTGACCCTTTTACAAACTTAAATGTGTGCATTGGGATTGACATCAAGACAAAGTGGTGCATGAAGTGGAATGGAAAGAAGACATGCTTTTCCATCTCTTTCTAAGAAAAGTCAGTAAACAGAGTCCAACTGTGTAGACTCTGTTTACTGTGCAAAACGCAGCAGAATGATTGCGTACAGCTCAGTGGAGGACAAAACTCCTCTGAGCTGCAGTTTCCAAGCTTCCTTATTACAGAGCAGCTCTCCCCCTCAGGTCCCTTCAGACTAGCCAACAGCGATTAGCAAACACCTGGTAGAACTGCATATCTGATGACCTCATTATGTTTTTACTGGTGAAAAACTGGTAAAAACTTTGTTAAAGGTTAATAGAGAAGCCATGCTGTGATGACTTCCTGAAAGCAGAGTTTCAGAAAGACCAGGATCTACCTAAAGAGACACAGGCCCAATTTTGAGAAGTTAAATTATGAAGTCAAAGTTCTTTTAAGTCATATTTGATATATGCAGCGTTTTTATGACAAGTGAAGGTAACAGTTACTTGATTGTGTGATAGAAATGGTTCTATGTGGCTAATAGAAAATACATAATACTGCCCCTTTAAAATTAGAAAACAACATGCCAAACGTTGACTGCTCACGGTGCTCTGTTCACCCGACGGGTCAGACAGGATCAGAAAAGCAGGCAAAAGGTCCATGGTAACTCTGGAGGAGATGCAGAGAGCCACCGCTCAGGTGGGAGAATCTGTCGCCAGGACAACGCTTTCTTTTGCACTTTAGAATGCAGCCTGTATAGAAGAGCAACAACAGGAGAAAATGTGCAATTCTGGATTGGAGTTCAGTGAAGTCATTGAACAATCTGTCAGACATATTTGTTGATATTAATCACGTGTCTGTTGGTATTATTATTATTACTATTGATTTATTGTCCAGCTTCACTCTTCCATAAGGATTTGATGTACGGAGTGGAAATCTAATGTTTGTCCGGTCAACAGATTATTCCACAAACTTTGAAAGTCTTTTTTTCCTGATAAACTTGTACAAACATGTGTGGACTTTGTTGTTTTCTTGTCTGCTGCGTGAACAAATGTCTCCTTTTCTTCTGCCCCATGTCCTCATGTCTTCCTGTCCTCCCTCTGCAGGCTGCAACAGGGAAGAGCTTTGGAGACAAAGACTTCCGCAGCGCGCTAGAGAACGGCATCCTGTTATGCGAGTAGGGCTCCTGACATCACTCTCTGTTTTCTGACGCCTGACGTAGCAACAACTCCCACGGACTGAGACTCAGTAAATCTCTGTTCCTGCCCCTCCTCCACAGGCTGCTGAGTGCAATCAAACCCGGACTGGTGAAGAAGATCAACAGACTGCCCACCCCCATCGCCGGGCTGGTAAGAGGGCGCCTCTGCAGCGTGATGTTGAGCCCAGTACAGCAGCCTCCTGATTGGTGCTAACTGCCTCTGGTCCCCTGCTGCTCCCTCTAGGACAACCTGTCAGTTTTTCTCCGGGGCTGTGAGGAGTTGGGCTTGAAGGGCTCCCAGCTGTTTGACCCAGGGGACTTACAGGATACTTCCATACGCGCTAATCTCAAGTACATAACCAATTCTCTGGGATTTTTTTTTAAACACTTGAATTATAAATTGCATGATGTATGACATACTTTAATGTTTTCAGGGACTCTGACTGCAACCGCAAACTAAAAAATGTAAGTCCTTGTTTCCAGTTTCAGTCCCTTCTGGCCCCCCGTCCTCTCACATCCCCTCTCACTTCTAGATATGAAGGAAATGTTGCATGTCTGCCTGTCAGGTGCTGAACACGGTTTTCTGGCTTGGAAAAGCTGCCAGTGGTTGTCCTTCCTATACCGGTCCTAATCTGAACCTGAAAGAGTTTGAAGGCCTTCTGGCTCAAATGAAGCTGGTGAGTCAACTAGTCTGAAAACACCTGGAAGAGTCTGGAATACCAACACAACATGGAACAACATGTCTGTTTCCAGACGATATTCACTACATTAGTTTTTTACATTTTTCATTTCCAATACCGATACAGATGTTTTTCTGTATCCTCCTGTTTGAAGGAGGATGCAGGAGAACAGAGCTGAATTTACTTAAATGCTTCTGTCTTTTAAAGCACATACATAAATGGACCGAATTACAAATTTACCTGATAACTCTGCACTAGAACAGCACACTTAAATACACCAACAGGTTCACAAGCTTGGTCCACCTTGTAAAAACAACACAACTTTAATTTGTTCAATTAGGAGTACAAGAACCAGTGTAAAATCAATAGGTCCAGTGGCTGACCAGGTCCAGTGGCATCTGAGAGGACATAACAAAATGGTACAAATATTGAATAAAATTAACAATGTAACATTATTAGTTGCTATTGTTATAATAATTATATTGTTTTCTTTGTTATTTTGACTTTGACACATTCACCCACGTAAAGATTTTGAATAAAAACCCTGTAATTTAGTTGAGTAAAAAGCATAACAGCCTTCTTTGACTCAGCTGGTCGGCAGTGCACAGCAATGGTTGGCAGAGGGGTTGTGCTGCATGACTAAACATTTTATCAGCAGGAAGGACTCATAAACCTTCACATGTAAGGATTTTCAAAGTGGCAAATATTTAAACTTTGGTACTCCTATCAACATGTATGCATTTGTAGCTAAGGCTATTTTAAAAAACACAACAAATTTGGGTTCAGTGAAAGGAACATTTTCTGTTGAGTGGTGCTCTGTTTCAGAAGAGTGGTATTAGACTTGAAGTCCAGTTTTATTGTTAAGGTAGGGACAGCTTTTGTTGTCTGGTTGTCCGTTGACGTTTTCCTGTCTCTGCAGGAAAGTGATGATGGCGGCGACAGCTCTCAGAAGCGCAGCGTTCGAGACAGCGGCTACGACTGCTGGGACTCGGAGAGGAGCGAGTCTCTCTCTCCGCCTCAACACACTCGGGACAATTCTCTTGACAGGTCAGATGTCAGCCATCTTGTCAACACAAAAGCTGCTTTCGCATTTAGATAAATGTAACTGTTATTTTTTTAAAAGTTAAATATTTTATATCCTTTTGGGGTTTTTTTTTTCTGCTTTTGCTTCTTCAGTCTGGATTCCTTTGGTTCCCGCTCGCAGCACAGCCCCTCTCCTGATGTTGTGAATCGAGGCAACAGCGATGGTTGGTGGCATGCTTTTATTTGCAATACCAAGAAGAAAACCTGTCAAATAATCAGAAATAAACAAACATACAAGAAACAGAACACAAGAATAAGATAAACTGCTATAGCAACAACTTCTAAGTAATAATAATGAATTGAATATGTCAAGACCTTTTGAAGTTAAATAAACCACAAAGACAAAAGTAAAGTACAAACACAACATATAATAACACCCCAAACACCCCAAGATTATACCAGCTGCTTTTCATCTGTGATGTTTTTTCCTAGAGAGTCATTAACAGGTTTCTTGCTGCTGCTTGCTGTCTAGTTTCAAACTTTTTTTGTGTAAAGCCCACTCAAGAGAACAGGAGAAACTGTCTTCAACAGCTCTGGAAACAAAGTTCAGGAATGCTGAGCTATTCCTGTAAACACGAAACTGTTTACCCAAAAATACATGGACTGCTCTCCTCCACAGCAGTCCATGTTTAGGTTTACCCTTGGCATAAGGTGACTACTAACTAAGGCTGAGGGCAGACAACTGCTGGACATCACAGTGCGTGCGTGCGTGCGTGTATGTACTAATTTAGGTTGCCCACTTAGGACTTTTCCTGCTATATTCACTGACCATCTGCAGACCGATTCAAAGTCCAGTCTACATTTGTAGGCTTTGTGGTTCTGGTTAGAGGTGTGTTGTGCTTATAGGAACAGTGTTATGTAAAATTGACTTGTTTTAGCCTTATGTGATGTTCTAATGTTAACATATCTGGAATGTTTCATGTTCTTTCATGTATGTTTGAGAAATCCTTGAATCTCCCATGGCAACCATTTAAGCTGTGCAAAATGCTGGGTGGACCTAGCTCCGCCCAAGACACAGTCCTCCCGTGTGACTCCCCCATTCAGCTCCTTCAGACTAGCCAGCAGCAATTAGCAAACACCTGGTGGAGCTGAGCATCAGCTGAGCTCATGTTGTTAAAGGGTTTAAAGCAGAGGTGTTGTGATGACTTCCTGAAGACAAAGTTCTAGAAAGAGCAAGAGTTTCTTAAAGAGACAGAGGCCTAATTTCAAGATACCAAAGTCAAATCTTTTAAAGTCAGGAGGTCTGCTCTCCGCTGAGCCTCACTGCTGCCTCCCTGGTCCAGTCTGTTCTCATTCTTAATGGCGACGTGTTTATTTCTCATTATGGAAAAAGCGTTTGTACTCAGTTTCTTGTCTATCTCTGATACACAGCGCAACTGCAGAGTGGTTTAAGTATTTCTGCAGATGGCAGGACTCTGATTCATGGTGACAGTCTGAGGTGTGCAGAGTGAGAAGCAGTGGGGAGAGAACAGCAGAGGACCAGATGCTACATGTCATGATCCGTGTTTCTGTGTGTTTATTTTTGAGTTTTTTGTCTGTGTAGTCCTGTTCCCTGTGAGTCTGTCTCTGCGTCTTCCCCGTTGATTGTTTCCCAGGTGTGTCTCATTCCCTTGATTACCCTGTGTGTATTTAAACCCACCTGTTGTCTTTGTTTCTCATCGGATCCTTGTCATGTATTGCCTGTTTCCCCGTGCTGTTCTCTGTCTTCTGGATACCATCATTAAAGTCATCATTTTCACTTACCTCCTGGGTCCGCCTGCGTCCATATCCTCACCACAACCACTGTTTATGACACTACACAAATGAACTAACTATAAAAACTTTGCTGCACATTTCTTCCTGATCAGTTCTACAGATAATAACTTATTAGTGCTGCCAACTGAATATAAAATGAAATCAGATTAATCATACTCTAGAGCAGGAGTCCCCAAACTACGGCCTGCTGGCCCTCCACATTTGGTCCAGCCCCCTGAACAATACCAGAAAGCATTCAGATTTTTTTTTTTTTTCATTTATTGTATTTTCCGGTTTATATGTGGATTTTTCTTCAACCACCAGGGGGCTCTTTAGCAGGAAGTGTGCTCTACTGCTCCACTGCTCTAGAGCTCTGATTGATCACCATGCCTATCTAAGTTTGAAATGTAGAAATGGACATTGTTTAAGAAAATGCTTTATTGTCTCAAACAAGACATGTCCAAGGACTTTGTTTTTCAAGGACTTCATATTCTGGAAGGTTTAAAAGAAGTCATTTGGTTTAAAACATAATTTAGAAATGTTGACTATAAATAGCCTGTGTTTCAGCGGAAGGATAACTCAATGTTGCAATATGTACATTACAATGGCCATTGTAGACAGAAAAAGCATAAAGGAGGAGGAGTAAATTTCGCCAGAGAACATAGAAATTTTGAGATTAAAATATAAAAACTCCTTTAAAAAGCTTGGAAATTTCTGAGCTACAAAAGTCAAATTTTCAACTTTTGAAACTCAGAAATGTTCTAGTTTTTTCTTTCTAGAACATTTATAAGATTAATCTCAAGATGTCTGATTTTTTTCCTAGCATATTTTCAACTTTTCAAATTCAGAAAATTCCTTCTTTTTATTCTAGAAAATGTCTGAGATTAATCTAAAAATTTCCAAGTTTTTTTGCCAAAATGTCCTACTCCTCATTTTTTGTATCTATAGTGGCCCTAATGCACAAAATATATAATGTGATTAATCTGCATAACGTAATATTAACGTGTTAATCTTTTTAGACTGATCACATGCATTGCTATTATACTTGTTAGTTGTGTTCAGTGGTTAGCAGAATGTTTTATGCATAACTGATGGGTTTCTAACACCCTGATCCCCAGGACGCGGCAGCGACTCGGAGGCTGACGCTCCCAGCAGGAAACCCGACGTACGGAAAGATGACATGTTGGCCAGAAGAACAGCCAGCAGCGACTCCAGATGCCCGGTTCCCTTCAACCAGTTTCTTCCAAACCGAGCCAACGCCAGCTGCTACATCCCGACCCCGCGACGAAAACAACACCCAGAGGAAGGAGAGCAGAGGAGGTAATGACCAAGAAAACAATCTGAGCTATTTAAGGAAAAACAAATGCTTTTCTGTAGAGGTTAGAAAAAAAAAAGAAGAAGAATTCCACAGGTGTGAGGTCTTCAACCCCTAATCTGTCCCCTGCCATCACACTCCATTCCTCAGTCACCTTCAAACCATTCCAGAACAAACCAAACGAACCGGATTTCAGCAGAAACCCCCCAAAACGGTGACTTGGGCACCTGAAAGCCAGGCCGAAAAACTGAAACAGGGAGAGGACTTGGAGGTGTTGGAGCAGAGGAGGCTGGAGAAGTTGAAGAAGGCAGGAATTAAGGTTCTTCCTGCTGCCGTTCGCTACAACAGGTCAGGGCGGACAGGCATGAGAGGCTTGGCTGTTGCGCCTGGTTTTCCTCACTAATTAGTTGTGTTGACAGAGTTTGGCTTAAGCTGATGTTGTGGCTTGTGGAGCTTCATCACAATGAGGTTTGTGTCACAGGGTGGATGAGTCATGGATTTGATGTTAGAGAAGGTGGTTTGGTGTTGAGTTAAATGCTTCCTGTTTTGGTTGATTCCTGATTTTGTGAAGAGAAACTAACCAACAGGACTGTCCCAAGTGACCCGCATGTTCCTGCTGCTGATTGATTCATGTTACCGGAGGTGTGTTCTGCTTTCTAAAAATGTCCATCGTCCCCTCTGCGACCCCTAGCACTGCGATAACGGAGGAAAAAGAAACGAGGTCACCGTCTCCGAACATCATTCTTCGCTCTGAAAATGAATTTTTGAGCTCCCACAGTCCGGCTTGTGATTCCTCCTCCGACGGGGAGCAGGATGCAGAAACGAGGAGGGTTCCCGATGTCCACAGAGACGACTTGGCATCCCGACGAGTCCACCGGAGCCCAGGTAACTCCAGGGTCCATCAGTTCGTCCCTCCTCCAGCCTGCACCACCAGAGACAGAGAGCGCTGGGAGGGCATCAGGCGAGCCTCACAGCAGACCCTGCAGCAGATGGAGATCAGGTCAGCTAGGGTCTCATGTGTTCCATTTTCTCCAAACCAATAATAAATCTCTCCTTTTTCCACTGGTTGACAACATCAATACACTTTACTGGATACTGGATAGCGCCTATTAGCCACAATTGCAAGTGATGTACACCTACAGGCGCCATTACTATGCATTGAGTCATGTCAACAATACCAGACTTGTCCAGGAATCGGTTGCAGTGATATTTTTCTTATCTGATTTCTGTAAACTATGTTTTGATATGTAAAAAATGTATTCACCCTTGATAGATAAATCTATAAACAGTTTAGTTTCTGTCAAGATGCAAGGGAGGACTAAGAGGATTTCTCTTTTATATTGGTCAGTAATTTAATTTGACATATTTGCTGCTGAGGGAGCCATAGTTTGTTGAAATTTAACAAACTATGGCTCCTATGCTTTATAAAATATTTCATCCTACTTAATGATTGTAATGGCTATTGCCACCTTCAACAAACAAACAAGGCTCTTAGTCCAGCTTTTTATTGTTTATTGAACTTTTAGGAATTACAACTGCTGCAGTGCACACAACGATGGAAAATAATACAGATAAACAGATGTAAAACAACTTTAAACCACTTGCATTCTGCCTTTTCTCTGTCTCTGTAGTTGCATTTCCATCACAAATGTGTGCAGAACTTTGTCTACATTCTGCTAACGTCTAAAAAACACAATTTTGCAACTTTGGTGTTTCCATTAAATAAGAAGTTAAAGTAAAATCACAAATGAACATAGTTATGGATTCAACACGTTTAAATGAC
Source organism: Poecilia latipinna (assembly GCF_001443285.1). NCBI lineage: Eukaryota > Metazoa > Chordata > Actinopteri > Cyprinodontiformes > Poeciliidae > Poecilia > Poecilia latipinna. Next base: position 14,611 of record NW_015117254.1, read on the forward strand.
ACCAACGTTTTATGAACTGTGTGATGCTGTGAGAGCTCTGGTGGATCCGGCTGCAGATTATCTGAAAAAAACCAAAAACAAACCATCATCCTCCTACCACTTCCTGTCGTCCATTTTTATTTTTGGTAATTTCAAGTTGCACAGTTTTGTGGTTAATGGAAACTCAGCCTATGTCAGCTTTACTCTGCATGCAGACACGTTGTCATGGCAATGAACTGACAACAACTCCACTAGCTGGCAGGGGAGAGATTACGTTCAAGTGTATCATGAATCGACATCAAAAAACACAAAAACATTTCCCCCACAAAAAGTACATAAAACCCCAAAACATTAAGCCCATTACAGTTTTATGCAATGGGCTCAATGTTTACATTGATGTTTGATGTTTACATTGCAATTATTAATAAGGGATGGTCTGAATACAGCGCTGATTGATTACTCAATTTAAACACCTCTTCTCCTGATTATCTGTCAGAGAGTAGGTGTGTTGGTCACCTCATTTTTCTGTTAACTGAACCAAAACAACACCAACCTGCACAGTACATATTAAGCTAGCATAACTAGTCAGCAACTAGTTATTATATCTTTAACCTTAAAGCTTGACTTTAAGGTTCAAATCAAGCTTGCATAACTCACCTACTTCCCACTTCTCTATATTTTTTTAAAATTAAAACCTTTTCCTGACCTGTAAAATGGGATTCCCTTGTATCTTGTGATCTAGTTGGCATAGTGTTGACAATTAAAAGGAAAACATTGCTTCCCTTTTTCACATTCTTTGCATTATTGTTTTATTTTCCCCGATCACTGATATTCCTGACTCAATACATAGTAATGGCGCACGTGTGGCACATAAGTCACGTAATGTCCAGTCCAGTAACATATATCAGTGGTTGACATATGCTTAACTCTGATGGATAACGTTTCCCCGCTTATCGCCTGTGGCTATGGATTTTACAGCGAGAAGGAAGCGGTCTGTGACATCATAACCCGTGAAGACAACCCCTCCCTGAAGGAAGAGGAGGATGAGGGAGAAGAGGGAAAAGATAAGACGATGCCAAATAAGCAGAGAGATGACCTGGCTCGTAGGCGGGGCCAAAGCAGGCCCCTCCCTCAGAGGGACGGACCAATGAGCTTTGTTTCCTCCTCCATGAGTCCGTCTGATGTACAGAAGTGGGAGAGGCTCAGGATGACTGAACCAAGGTGCCAAACACACTGCCTGTATGAGAGTAGTTCAGTGCTGTACGTCAGGGATGTACTGTTAGGTGAAAAAGTTAGGACACCCCATTAAAACAATGAGTTTTTCAAAAGAAATGTTCACAAACGCATCAAAATTTAGTCCTTCTTTTGTTTGTCTCAGTTAAAGAAAGTGATTAATCACAGGTAACCATTGTAAAAAATATTATTTTTTACTCACCAGACACGATACCACTTCATGTGTTTGATAAGAAATAATGTAGGACAACCTACCTCCCTAATACATAGTCTTACCCCTTGTTGGACACTTCTATAGCCTTCCACCATCTCTAACGTCAGCCTGAGGAAAGTCTGACCCACTCCTCACTTACAGCTGGGAGATGTTTGAAGGGTTTCTCAAGGAGATCAGGATGTTGGCTTGGATTGGTCCAGGACTTTTCAGGAAGTCCTGGCTGGATGTCCTGGTATGGATCGGTGCTCCGTTCTGATACCTGCTGAGATTCATGGTGGGTCGTATGAAGATGAGATGTCCAGGTCCAGCCAAACCATGACACTTTGACCTCAATGCTTCTTTTCCTGGAGTGCTCTGTTTGTTTCATACCCAATATTTCCTCTGCTTTAGTATCTAAATAATTCAGGGTTAGACTCCTCTGCCCTAAGAGCATTATTCCAGAAGACTTGACAGTAACTGCTGTAGATCCTATGGCAATGTTTGAAGGTTTATTAAGACCACTTTTAGCGTATAATTTGAACTTTGCAGAGTTGTTAAAGTCCTGCGACAGACTGGCAACCTGTCCAAGGTGTACCCTGCCTCTCGCCCGGAATGCTGTATGGTGTTCTTTTTTTCACATGACTGCATCATATCTATCTGTGCGAGTGTGTGTGTGCGTGCGTGTACGTGTGTGTGTGTGTGTGTGTGTGTGTGTGTGTGTGTGTGTGTGTGTGTGTGTTAAATTACCTTTAAAAATAGCTAATGCTTCCGTAAATGAATGCAAAGTGAAAGCTCTAATAGTGAGTTTGAGTCTTGAATGTGAGTTAGAGTATCGGTTAGCTACATACAGACACAGACTCTCCACACTTAGCCAAGCCTTAAAATGTGTTCATCTTTTGTTGCTGAACTTTAATATCTTACTGAACATTTTAGGAAAATCCAACCAATAGTTTGTGTCAACTTTTTTCATTGGTTGGATGATTGATTTGCTGTTTTTTATTTTTATTGTAAGATAGATGTGCACTCATCTTTTTGAATCAGGAAATGGCAGCAAGACGACTGCTACTCACCTAATAATAAAAACAAAGTTTAAAACCAGTGGAAACTGTGGGGGGAGGCTTTACGATGACTCAAATTCATCTTCCCCCCACGCACAGAGAGGACGCGGTGAGGGAGGGACGTATCTCAAAGAACAGCAGCAAAAAAAACAGCATGCAGAGAGGCAAGGTTTCCATAACAACCATCACATGGAAGGAGAAAACAGTTTTTATACCAACTACCATCACAAATGTAAACATGTAGAGTAATTGGACGTTAGGGAGAATATTTGGTCAGGTGAGACGGAAGGCGTTTTCACACCTTTAGTTTTTCTTCCAGTTGATGAAGAATTGCAACTTTTTCCAGTTTCCTTTTTCCCCCAGAGAAAACGCCTATCAAACCAACACCACAGTGCACTGCGATGAACACATGTGCAATGAATTGCACATGTGTTCAACTGTGCAATGAATTGCACATGTGTTCATCTGCGTCATTATCAATCAACAGAAATGATTCATCCCAAGATAACCACTGCAGTGTCTTGTTTACACCCCAAACATGTAGTTAGTAATTATTAAAGAAACACATTCAGAAGTTTTAACTTTCTAAACACATTTTAATTGTCATTGGAGCTTTCCACTTCTCTATATTCTCGTTCAACTGGCATTAAAAGGAGCAGGGAATTGGCTGGCGTGTGTGTGCGTAACTGTGTGTGTGTGAGAGCACTGCTCCGGCCTTGTTTCTGTCTCTGTGCTGATCTCATTGCGACATGAGGAACAGGATAAAGGGGTGTTTTGTGCTCCAGCCGAGCAGCAGTGAGGAGGAAAATGCGGCTACCTAATAGTGGAAGAGATAGAAATGTGAAGTGTGTTTGTGTGCTGAAGTGATCCAAACAGAAAACCCCATGCTCTGTCCTCTGTTCACCCACCGCTTCCCGTCTAACTAAACATTTCAACCTCATCAAGCTTTTGTCTTCAAAGTCTGATCTTCTTTTCCATGATTTCTCCTCCGCCCTGTCCCTGTCTGCTTCCTGTGCCTCTGTGTATGTGTGTGTGTGTTTCCTTCTCTTAACTTGTGAGACCGCATCTACAGTGAGGATAGGCCAGCCCCCGTGTGTCAGGCTTGTCTGCAGAGAACTTACGGAATCAGCGGATCAGCAAAGGCTGGACGAGGTCATGGCAGGGTTGTGACCTTTGGGGGTCTGACTGAGATCGAGCAGCCGACAGAGGCAGTCACAGCGGGAGGAGGGGAGGAGCCAGAGTCAATTAGACGACTCCAGTCCAAAGCAGCGGTATCAATGACTACCGTTGACCTGAGCTCCTGGCTTTCAGAGGGGAATCGCAGGTACGGACAAGGCCAAACATGACGAGCCCCAAGCCCAGAGCAGCCTCCATTGCTCTGAGCAGCACTGGCCCCTTTCTGTTGCTTTACTCATAGAGTAGTTAGTCAGTAGTTATTGCCTCATGTTTCAGGGTCCTAATGACAAATTTCCCTTTACTATCTCATGTATTTTGAAAGCACTTCTGAATTGCTCTGCGTTGCATTTACCTGCTTGTAGTTTCAGTAGGAAACAAAGCTGCACGAACGCATGCAGAACTACAAGAAGAATCAGGCACCTGATGGGTCTTAATTAAAGCTGCAGTATGTAACTTTTATAAAAAATACACATATATTTTTATGTATTTGTTAAAATTGTCACTATGTGGTGACAGTAGGATATGAGAAAGATAATATGAAAAAAATCAAGCTCCTCTGCCTCCTCCCAGTGATGTAATTGAAACAACCAATCAGAGCCAGGAGGCGGGTCTTAGCGCTGTCAATCACACCCGAGTGCATACTCTTACCCTTTCCAACAACCACCTTCCTCTCTGCTACAATGGAGCTTCTTCCCATGCCTGATGGGGAGAAGCCATGCTAGGCTAACTAGCATGCTAGACTAGTTTGCTAGCATGTCTGACTAGCCTTAGTGAGTGCTAAGTAAGTTGATTCTCCGCCATTAGCACATTTAGCAGCACGTTCACAAGATTGATTAAAATCCTCCACCTGACTCTAATTGATTGTTTATGAGCGGGATCGGTTGTTTTCTTGAGACGACAATAGCAGCACAAGGAGATTGATCTTTTTACAGGTTATCTGCCTCATATACACATAGTAAGGTTTTTCTATAAAAGTTACATGCTGCAGCTTTAAATGGCTAAAATTATGCAACATTTTAAATACAATAATTTAACTCAACATGTTCTTCTTAGTGCCCTGTGACAGACTGGGTGTACCCCACCTCTCGCCCAAAACATTTGAAAGATGTGACTGTAAATGTTCAGGGGGTGTCCAAACTTTAGCGAGGCTTCAGTGCTTCATTCATCTGCTGCTCGGGGGCTGGCATCCTGCATGTTTTAGGCTGCGTTTGCGAGACCGCTGTAGTTGAGTCGGCTGTAGTTATCATGCCAGGCCACTATATGGCGCTGTGATTTTAGCATGTCGTCGAACTGGCATGCGCTTTTGACCCTGAGCTTCCACCGCATTCTAAACCCGTTGGTTACAGTCTCCCATGAATGGCGTACTCGTATAACATTTCTGATTTCCTGCCAGAAAATATTCGACAGGATTGTGAACAGATTAAGTAGCACAACACTGCACAACATTAATATACTATCCACTATTGTTTTTGTTGTCTGCCTGTTCATGCGTAGAATAAAACCTGTTGCCTACGTCTGCGCATGTGCGCTCTCACTTGTGGAGTACTAATTCACACTTCTACGGGACGTGTTACAGAAAAGTTTTATTGTGAGACCTGGTTTCAAAAAAGAAGTCATATTCTGTGATCGTCAATATTTTCATAATAGTTGTCATATTAGTGGTAAAATGTTAGTTTTTATTCTTTATTTTTTTTTTTTCGACTTTTTATTTTAGTTTTTATTCTTGGTTCGGATTTTTCTTTATTTTACCCGCACCCTCATTACCGCAAAACTTACTTTTTGTTTTGTTTTGATTTTTGTTTTTTGGCGTAGCATAGTGTTAAAATGCTACAGTGCCTTGTACGATCAAAATACAGTGGTCACAGAATGTCGTGTAACACCGTGTAAGAAACTCCAGTGTCGTCTAAACAAGCCGCTGAATCGCAATAATAAGATACTACCTTAACCATTTTAATTATCTCCCAGTCTTCTACCAAGCTTGGTAGATGTGTGCATGGATATTTCCAGAAGGAATATGTTTAATTATTAACCTCAAACATAAATTTAATCCCTATCAGAGTCACAGTCAACTCTAGGAGATGTATTATTTCTTGGACTTGTTTTGGGTTTTTTCCACTTTTAGGTAGTTTTCCATAATTTGGAGAAGCAGAACATGTTATTATTATTTATTATTATTTATTCTGCTTCCTGCTCTCCTCTTAACCTGTTTCTTTGTGTGTTATGCGGATCATTGCGACAGTTTGTGGGTCAGTCACCCATCTCTGCTGCTGTATGCTATAGTGTTGTCATGGATGGATGTGCATCCTCCCCTCCCCCTGCGGAACACCGACCCTGGTCGGCCGAACCCACCCCTACAGCTGCCGAGATAGACAACCTCCATTTGAAAGAAAAATGCCTCTGCTCCAGCACATCGGGGTGTTGAAATACTTTTACA
>NW_015117255.1:0-20679 GCF_001443285.1 Poecilia latipinna
AAAAAAAAGGAATCCCTATCTTTTTGATTTTTTCATGATTTTTACCCCCCCCCCCCCCCCCCCCAAAAAAAAAAAAAATATGTTAAGCACGATGCATATTTACTCTTTGTTTAGTAATTCACCACATTTATGAGTCTCAGTTGAATTATTCCACACCCTTCAGATTGAGCAAACGCCTTTTCTGAACACATGGTATGGGTAATATGAATCATTGAGGGCATTTCTCCATTGTTTCCTCTTCTCGATTTGCCAGTCAGGCAGCAGTCAAACACAAAGTGACAGAATCTTTAAACTGCAGTGTGAAGTCCATTATCGTCACACGTTCTTTGGATACCCGCTGTCAGATCGCATCTTCATCACCCGAGGCCACCCAGTGATCCATCACTCACATCGTCACCCTGACTTATTGGCCCGGAGAAGAGAGGAAAGCCTTTCCCATATTCCATGACATGATTCTCTACCTTGCCTTTATGACCAAACATTAATAATTACTAAACTTGTTTGTAATTTTTAAAGTTTAGTAGTTAATAATTCACATGCCGTATAAATCTCCCAGCATTTTCATTTGGCCCCTACAGGCTGGAAACAACAGACTAAAATGACTAAAGTTCTACCATCTTAAAACAACTCCAGTCTCTACACTTATGGCCGTTTATGCTAACATTTTTTTAAGTGAATGTTTGCTGTTTGCTTTGGGCAGTTATTTACACTGAAATGGACTAGGATAGGAGGCAGTGCATCTCTACTGATCTTGCTTTATAAATAGACATAGTTAATTTAATTGTAAGGAACTTTCAGATTCAGCAGGGGATCAAATAATTATTTCTCCCACTGACTGTACATGCTCTGAGTATGTTGGCGATTTTTGCCTTGATATTTTGTACTTTTTAATTTTTGATTGCTTTGGACTTTTGGACTTTGGACTTTTCGAGAACAAAATGGGAAAATCTATCGATGGATGTTTAATATCAACACTACATCAAATTGTACTTTCTGCACCCACTTTGCCAACTGTTGATTTACAGTGATTTTCTATATTCTTGTCGTAGTCTTCTGTAAGAAAATATGGTATATGTCTGCAACAAATAGCAACTACTATCAGGGTCACTTTGATCCACTTTCATACTTAAGGGCAACTGACCTAAAAATAATGTTTTTAGACTGTGATAGGAAGCTGGAGTACCCAGAGAAACCCATGCATGCATGGGGAGAACATGCAAACCCCATGCACAAAGATCCAAGGTCGGGATTCAAACAGGACCTTCTTGTTACAAGCCAACAGTGCTACCAACTGGCCACATTTAACAGAACCTCATGTTCAAAATTTTGAACTACTCTAGTACTTTCTTATACATTTCAGGAGAGGATAAGGTAAACATGATGCACAGTCAGTTTTATTGATATACAAGCCAGTAAATCGTATTTCTTCATGAATAGCGTTTAAGAAAAGATATTTCCCAGGAGTGCAATTGCCATTAGCTGCTCTGTACTATGAATGTTGAATGAAGACTTGTTCTTCACTGCTGATTGCATCCATGAATACTCAAAGTGAAGGAAATAGTCTGCAGTGGAAGCTGAATAAGTTTACACAAAGATATCAATTTTATAAACATAACCTTTGAGTCATTACAATAAATATTTCATTTAGCTAAATCTACAAAACAGAGTACGAAATATACCTGGAGTAATTACCTGGGGTATAAATAAATATGCATATGACAACACAGAATAATGTACAATCAGAGTTTGCTTGCCCAGTTATACATTTGTTTAAAAGTCAGCCTGTGACAGCTTATTTAATAAATCACTTCAAAAATGGAAGGCAGAAATTAAAAACACGTGAACAAAATTCACAACTTTGTGTGACATCAGTTATCCGTGAATACTTGTTAGATAGAAGCGTGGAAAAAAAATACAAGAGCATAGCACTTCATCCAAACCAAATCAAATATCTAAGGCTTCAGGTATTTCATAAAAATGGAATCTCCAGGCTCCTTCCCCAGATTTCCATCTCCTTCCTTCACAGCCGTACCTGAGACATGTGCAGCTCCTTAATATTTAATACATCTATACATGCTCTGCTTGCTTAGAACTTATTTTAGACAGAGAGGAAGAAGTGCCAAAAAACAATACTACACTATAAAACAGTTTGAACATCCTCGATAAGAAATTTTGCATCAAAAAAGTCTTTGAAGATCTAAGCTAGCTACAGTCACAAACCCATGGAATGTTTCCTTCGTTGTAGAGATGCCTGGGCTGGGCGATTCAAGGGGGTTTTGGTCCATCTTCTCCAGCAGCGAACTAAGTCTGCATCAGATATTATGGAGCAGTACAAGAACAAACAAAGCATCTTATTTTCAAGAACCTTCACCTCACCAGATACAATAGTATTTGATCTTTATGACGCATGAACATTGTACATTATCCCTGAAAAAGCGTCTCCATTGTCGCCGTGGTGCCTCTCGGCACACGGTTTCCCGAGCATTTCTCAATTTGAGAAATGGGAAGATAAAACGTTATCAGCAGAGGGTTAAGCCATTACTGTTTGTGAACGTCTTCGTGTCGGATGATCTTATATGTGATCCAGTAGAAGACGTTGAAGATCAGAAAAGCCAGCGGGAAGGCCGCCCTGGAGATTGTGTCTATCCGCTTGGCTCTGTCCACAAACTTTTTCCTCATAGCGTCTATGTCCTTTGGAGTTGAAGGCTGGGGGTTCGTGGCGGGAACCGCATTCTTAACAGCCGAGCCATCCTTTGTTGGCATGCACTGGCTCATGTTGTACCCAGTTAAATTAAAGCGGCCTTCATCCTCCTGAAAAACAAGGGAATATGTGGATGATGGCTGTATGTACGGCTCAAGTGTCACGCTTTGCGTTTCAGTGGCCAGAGGCACGCATTTCTGTAATACAGTGATTATACATGAATGTTAATCACAAGATATTACAAACTCTTCTAAATTAATTAGAATTCACAGGATAACCAGATGCACTTTAATGAAAAAGCAATGGTATGACTGCTGCAGGGGTTGAATCTTAATTTCAACCAAACAATATTAGTGCAACGCATCTCCCATTTCACATTTACCTGCAACTTTCTACAGTTGTACTAAAGTGCAGAATGGACGCTGAAGGGCATGTCAGTAGCTTTCTAGTAATTGCATATGCTCAGTGTTTACTTTACAACCCTCTTTCATAGAGAAATTAAAAGTTTTATGATGTCATTTTGATTAATATTTGAACGTCTGTGTGAACTAGACACCCAATAAATACACTGATTTTAATTTATCACTTATCGAGTTTTGAATGTGGCATAGGGGTGTATAAGGGTATAGAGTTCACAGTAATGCTTCATTACAGCAAAGTAAACTTTGACATAACTCTTATTTATGCTTAATAATGTCTAGCTATCTTGGGCTGAATGTCATAACCTCTCTGGTATAGGAGTGCCACTACGTGTTTAAATAATTCTTAGCTAAACTAAAGTCAGTTTAAGTTTATTTTGCAGTAAGTTCTTTAAAATGTCTGAGGCTTAGAAGTTTCCAACTTTCTAACTCTAAAAGTTTGATGTTGCTTTTGCTTATATTTATTTCCTGTTATTAGCGCCCCCTATTGCTCAACCTTTACCTAACCTTGCAAATCGCTTTTTATTTACTTCACAAAGAAAAACATTCAATTTCAAGCATAATTTACTCAAGATGTATTAACACAAATAATTTCTGATACACTTTTTTGTCATAGAATTCTAAAAATATTCTCAGGTGAAAAACTCTGTATCTGGAAAAATCAAAATGTATGCATTAATTCCAATAATATGAAATATTTCACAGAAAAAGCCGAATAAAGAAGGATGCCAGATCTAAAGTTGGTTGTGCTAACTGAACTAAAGCTAAAACTGATATCTTAAGTTACAAACTTCAGATTAGAGTGATATGCTTGAAGATAAACTGCTAATTAGACTAACAAATGTGTAGCCTTATTCAAGGATTATGTTTTGTGATTTATTCAAAAGGTCTGATCTGCACATACGTCACATTTTTGGGCCATTAATTTCCATGTAGAGCCAGGGTGCTAACCTGGTTGTTGGTATATTGTCTGGTAAATTTGTACCTTTTTGTGCTACATAGACCTCTTCTTTTTGTAGCTAAATGGGATTGGCCTGCTCTTTCAGGTGCACATACAAATCCTGCGGTCGTGTTGCACCTGCTTTCGAAATACTTTTTCTTACTTTTTGAAGGTGATTTCGGTATGTAGATGGAAAAGAAAACTGAGCCACAAAGTCACACTGGTGTGCTCTAAAAGTGTCCTATGCAAACAGCAGCCTTGTGAAATCTTTGAAACCTTACCTTGTGATTCCTTCTTTGTCTTCGCCTCAGGCGGAGGAACTCTTTCTGTTGCCTGGAGACAAAATTAACCCCAGCATATTCTAGCAATGCAGCAAATACAAAGAGCAGACACACAGCCATCCAGATATCAATGGCTTTCACGTACGAGACCTGAGAGACAAAACAGAATTTCTTTGTTAGTCCCAACAAGGTGACAGCATCGACTCTCAAATCAAATGCAGTATGAATTTTTGATTTCACTTTAAAATGTGATCCAGCTATGAAACTTAAATCAGAGTTTCCTATATTTATTCACTTCATGCGCTGCAAAGTTTCTTACACATTTTGTTGGCTAAATGTGTCATTCAAATAAAAATAAGTAAGTGTAGGTATCGAAAGTGTTTGCTTGGAAGTGTTGCCTGGTTGCTGTTAATGTCACTGTTAGACTGGCACATAACAATAGAAAAATAATCAGTTATACCTCTAATGCTGGTTTTGATCTGTAATTTTTGGAAAGTCGAGCATGAAGTTTGCAGTTTTTCCTTCCCATCCCTGAGACCTCGCCTGTGCATCACACCAAACGGCTTGTTCAGAAAGCAACTCAGAAATCCAAGGACCCTTAAAGGCACACTGAGTTATTGTTTCCACGAGTCAAAGCTCTCAAAAGCTCCTCTTGAAATATTTATCAGCACGTCTGTGTTTTCTGTGTCTTTCATGACGCCGACTGTAGCCTTTGATAATGATGAGATTGATTGATCGCTGAGATCCAACTCAGTGTGCCAGAGGACTCTTCACAGTGAGTGTGTTGCCTGTTTTCCATAATTGAAAATAGGCGTTTGCAGTGTTGCTGTGCTGTTTGTAATGCATACATGGTCTCTGTGACAATCATGCAAAACCAATTGTGATGTTGACTTCAGGGTACATTGAATGAGGAGTACAATCATTGTAGTCTTGCTTCTGATTAACGACAGCCGTGTCATTTGAATACAATATACATTTATTTGTTATTTTATTGTGTCATTGTGGTTGTATTTGTGTTTGTGTTTGAGTTGAGTGAGAGCTTCTCTTCTGAAACATTGCTGCCATAGTTTTAAGTGCCATCAACATTCACTTAAAATAAAGACAAAATGTGGTGAGTGCAACTCATCTATTCATTGCAGACTTAAGTTCACATGCAGCAACTCCATGCTTTTTTTTTTTTTTGTTGAAGCCTTTTGTGAGGTTTGTATTGAAAGATACTATATAAAAAATGTTTACTTACTCACATATTTTTTGTAAAATCAGAACACTCATTAAACATAAGTGTTGCTTGATTGATAAAATTCAGTGACATAAACACCCTGGAAAGGTTTCCATATGCTTATCACGACCATGACTGTCACATTACTTTGACTTTTCAGCGATCTAACCATCAATAATCTTCAATTATTTTTTAAGCACATGCACTGAGGGTACAAATTAGACTTTCACTTCTTCAATTTTCCTTCTCTCTCCTTTTAGACAAACCATTATTTCATGATGTGTTCAAATCTTTCCACGAGACTATGTATTCAGCTTCTTCTATTGACAAGTCAGACAAGGAGAGGAGATAATCAGACAAGCAATCAAGAGGCCAACTCTAGAAGAGCTGCAAAGATCCTCAGAGGGGCAAGTGTGGGGGTTAGAAATCAGTTCATATACAACTATCGCTTGTGAAGTGCACAAAATTGGCTTTTGCAGAGAAGTGGTAAAAATAAAGCAAGAAGTCCGCCTCTGCCACAAGCCACGTAGGGAGAACAGCAAGCAAGTAGAACATGCGCTAGTCGAAAGACATCCAAACGCAACCTTTCGGCCTTAAATGTGGCGAAACGTAAACACTGTCCATTAACTTGAACACATTATCCCCACCATGAAACATAGTGATGGCAGTATCATGCTACGGGGATGCTTTTCTTGAGATGAATGGATCTAAATACAAGGTAAGGAGTTTTAGGAGTATGAAAGGAAGACGATGTACTACAGCCAGATGTTCTGCTGGAAACATTTATGTACCTCTGAGTGACACTTTGCACTAAAATAAAAGATCTGCCATCCTGCATATTACTTGTTATGGTCAGAGAGAAAAATATAATTGTACCTTTGGAAGAGAAGCTCGAGAGCCAGAGCTTTGAGTGGTCATCGTAAGCACAGTGGTGATGCCCAATGCAACTCTTGCAGGAGCAGCATCCATATTTATCCAAAAAGACACCCATGAGAGGATGACAATGAGAAGTGACGGAATGTACATCTGGATCAGGTAGTAGCCCATCTGTCGTTCCAGGTGAAATTTAACTTCGATGCAGGTGAATTTACCTGCAGCGTGGGAACAAATGTAATTCGATTAGACAAATGCAATTCAGAGAGGCTAGGTTAATTAGACAGAGTGTACTTAGTTGTTTTCTGACCAGTGTTGTAATGCTTAGTGCAGTAGCCCAGCTCTTTCTCCTCCTTCATAATGAACTGAGGCAGGGTGAGTCCCTCTGACACCTGCACTGCGCCGTTCTCCAGCCACTCAAAAATTAGGTCATTCATGGTGTAGCCAACTGAAGGTAATAAATGATGGGAGGAGTATAGATAAAGAGCAGATTATCCATCAGAAGAGTCCAGAAAACAAACAAAAAAAAAACATAAGAGAAACATCAAATGCTCACAACTTTCCAGCTGCATCGTACAAGTTTGAACGTCCATGGGAAAGTTTTTCAGATCCATCGGACAGGACAGAATGAGAGTCAACCTGTGATATAAGAGAAGGACGTATTATAAAACAAGGCGGGTCCGGCCCAATATGTTTATGAAACCTTGAACTGGGGCCTCAACACATGATTTGACAATAGATTGAAGAATCACGTTTCTGTCCGTACACTTTTTTTTTTTGCAATCTCTGTATTGGGTCTGGTGAGAACCTCCGTTGTATCTCGTAGGATTCCCTTCGACGGGTTCCCATCACACTTTCATTACTGCAACTTATTGTTTCAGTGATGCATTGTGGTCGGCAGTCTGCCCGCTCTGTCATTTCTCCCCGCCCCACCCGACTGAAGAGTGTGGTTAACCACCTTTCATTTCTCTCATTCACCTACTCTACCGCTGCACCTGTGCACCACTCAGCCCTGAGCTGCTCGCCAAATGGACTCAAAATTGATCTATGTTCCATTGCATCTCTGCTGAAAGAAATTGAATGGTGCACGTGACAGAGGTTGTATTGAAATAAGAGGTAACCTGTTTTCAAGTCTTGTACCTGGACTATGTTTACAGTTAAAGCCGAGAAGACCCTATAAATGTCACACACACACAGTGTAGTCTCTAAGCTATGCTGTGCATAGAGGAGAAAATAAAGGGAAAAAAAAAAAAAAACTTCTTTCTTTTCTTTTAGATTTCCATCCAAAGCCCCTGAGATGAGCTTGCCTTTTTCAATCTGAGCTCTTTTCAATGAAAGAATAATATGAATAAAAACAGCCTTAGAAATCCACTGATGTTCAACATATTAGAGTATTTCAAAGAAGTGAACATAACAGATAAGATCAATTTAAAATGACATGCTTTACATCTAGAGTCTTTGAAGTCTGAGGACATTCAAGAAAAGCAGTAACTGAATGTCTTCTGGTGGAATGCACGCTGTGGAGGTTTTGGTTTATAAGGGATTGGATCGTTCATTATTTCACTCAGAACTCTGAAACTCCAGCTAAAACTTAAATTAGTTGTAACTGCTAACAGTTCATCAGCTCTTGGGAATAAGAGGTTGAAATACGCAGAAATATGTAATAATGTCTGAATAAAACAGCTATATACTTTAACTCAGTAGATTCTGTTCTAAGGTAGAGAGGGCTTCATGTGACTTGCAGGTTTTCACATCCTTTAAACTTTTCCACATTTTGTTACATTCAAACTACAAACTTCAACACTATTTGTTGGTATTTTATGATTATGATTGCCCACATTAAGTGTATTATAAATGTGCAATGGAAGGAACATGTATAATGACTTCTATGTTTTTCATAAATACAAATCAAAAATATATATTTTTTGTATTTACATTTAGACTCCCTCTCTACATCCAGCTTTCCGATCAGTTCAACTTGCAAGTTTATATCGTCACCAGCATTCAGAAGCATCTTCCTTTGCAAAATAACTCCAGCCTTTCAAAGTTCATAGAGAGAGTCTGTGAACATCAGTGTTTATGTCTTGCCGCACATTATTTGGATGTTGACTGAGCTATTCTCCAGCCTCAAGTCTTGAGTTGGTTGATTTATCACATAAAATCCAAATAAAACTCACTGAAGTGTAAACACAGCAAAATATGAAAAGTCAAAGTGTGTGTGTGTACATGTGTAAAGCGATGCAGAATACCTTTTTACAGCTCTGATATTTAAAATTGCTCAACTTCACCTGATGCTGTAAAGCACATTTCCATCCTTGAAGATGCGCAGCAGCTTGTTGTCCGTGGTGACGTCGTGGAAGTTGGCCCCCTTCTCGTTGGCAAAGAAAAGATCTGGCTTCCATATGGAGTCCAGCATGGAAGGGTCCAGGTCGAGCGAGGAGTCTGGGTATTTACTATACGCCAGCCGTGGGTCATTCCACTTCTGCCTCAGGAAGATGTTCACTCTGTAATCCTGCAGAGACCACAAGCAGCTTTGCATATTTGCTGCGGAGCAATTTGGTGCTGAGAGAAATGCATGCTGGCGATGGTAATACCAGTCGCACATTATCTTGTTTTAATGTGCCTCTTTTTCATTTAGAAAATGATAATAACGATAATAACTTAATAATAGTTACAGTAATTCTATTTTCAGATGCATGAAAATATGTTTCTATCGCTGATAAATAAGGCAATTTATCAAGAAAGCAGGAAATTACACCAAAGGTTATGCATCACTTAAGCTATGTAATATGTAGATTAACACACTCTGTCCACATTTACATCACAAACTGGGGAGCTTAATTTAAAATGTACAAATACTCAAAGCACACATCAATATATTGTTTGAAAGTTTACATACTATAATAGAAAATGATCTATTTGGATCATTTTCCAGGGTGGAATCATTCCTGTGAAACATGATGTTTGGGTTCACAAGTTTAAATTTACAAGTCATTTTCTCTAATCTACCCAGGTTAAATATTTTAAAATATATTTATGTGCATTCACTGAATCCTTTATTTAGTTAGCGACCACGGTCGGAAGCCGCAGATATTTCCTCACTGGTACGGTAAAAAATACTGGTTACTCCAATGAAAATAACAAATGGAAAATCTACGGAAGGGGTAGCTTAATTATGAAGGAAAATTGGAAATTTAGAAATTCTTTTTGGAAGCTGTTTGTAATTTGGATATGTCATTTGGATGTACCAAGCTGAATCAAATCGGAAAAATTACCCAAATATTAAACAAATTTGTTTGAGGTGTTGTGGAATAGCTCATAAACCAAAAAGGCTCAAATGTTTTATGCCATCGTGGACAAAACAGATGCGTTCCGGAAAAAAAACAACAATTTTTGGGTCAAATGAGAGGCTGACTGAAACCAGTGGAACTAGTTCATCATTCAAAGTGAATGGAATAGGAAAGAAGGAAAATTATCTCCAGATTCCTCAACTAGACTTTAAATGAACAGTCAGTTGGTTGAACTTTGGACATCAG
Organism: Poecilia latipinna; assembly: GCF_001443285.1. Taxonomy (NCBI): domain Eukaryota; kingdom Metazoa; phylum Chordata; class Actinopteri; order Cyprinodontiformes; family Poeciliidae; genus Poecilia; species Poecilia latipinna. The sequence goes on from NW_015117255.1 coordinate 9,970, forward strand.
GAGATATTCTAACAAGACAATGGTCCCAAACAAACAGATGTTTGTAAAAAGGACTAGCAATATATTTGAGGAGAGAACAGAACTTCAATCTTTTTAACAGTTTGTAGACGATGCTTAAAACCTTATTCTGTGCCACAATATCAACCGAAATAAATTAGGTTCACCATTTCTACTAGAAAGACCGGTCCGCCTGACTGCAGTTTAATCTTCAAGAATATTGAAAGATACAGATAAAATTATACAACTTGCTGATGACAACAATACTCATGTTGTTGAGGGGCAATAATTTACCAGATATGAACAGCAGTGTGTTTTTATGTTTCAGTCTACCATATATGGCTTAGACAAAGCCCTCAATAAATTCAACTTGTGAACCCATGGATAATGATCCCAGTCAGAATAAAGAACAGATTAAACATTGCACTGAAAGCTCAATATTATCATAAGATTCATGCAAAGTTGGCAGATATGTCATCATTTATCATTCATCATCAAGCAGCAAAATAAATCATAAAATAATTTCCACATTAACAAGCACACATTTTAATTTAGTGAAGCTTCGAAACTTACACTATTTTCCTCTCATCAAACACAGTTTTGCAACGTCGCAACACAACACTGGACGATTAACGGAAAGGTCGGTGAGTGAGCATAACTCTAAAAACATGTTTTGCATCAGAACATCCATCATCGAGGTGCCCATAGAGTCTTAATCATCCAAACATGTCGTCTCTTGATCAGATAGTGTTACAATTTGACCTAAGCTGACCTTTTTCCATTGGTTTCTTGTCAGAATTAGCATTTGTAGAAGGTAAATAAATGATGGATTAGTACAGCTGGATGAGTGGAGCTCTGATACTACAGTAAGTAGTATGAACTGTCAGAAAGCTCAGTTGCTCAGAGTAATTGATATGTCATGATGATGAAAAGCCCTTATGTTGTTTGACATTTCATCAGCATATTGGCGGTTCCAAGTATTTGCCATGCCTGTCTGAGGCTGTGTAATTCCCTGGCAGTTGCGCGTCTTCCCGCTCCCTGCACAAATTAACATTTTCCATTTATTATCTAAGTGGTTATTATCTCTCATTATGTGTCCTTTGATCTTGATTAGTTTGCATGTTCTCATAGATGCTATGTTTTTTGTTCTTCCCCATTTGACAAATGGCTGCTTCAGTACGAAGTTTAACATTCCCTCTACCTCCTGCTGCTACTTATTGACTACATTCAAACTAAATTACTTGTTTGAGTTGGTTGGAGTTCAGACATGAGCAAACATGTTTACAAAGGGCCACATGGGGACAGAAATCAATACTTAACCCGCCAATTGAGTCAGTGATGATCATAAAAGATGCATGAATTAAAGTAGGAAACAAAAGAGCACTGGGCAAAAACATAATGATTAAATCTGGATTCCAGAGAAGAGGTCAGGGCTTTGCACAACACGCCACTCACCATAGTAGTTTCTGCTATTGAACCAAAGCTGTTGATAAATATGTTGCAGGTAACATTAACTGGTGGACCTGCAGGTTGAGGAATAAATAACACATTCACAAATCGGACAGGGAAGACGTCAATATAAAATCCAGAAGAACTCACCATCGTCGTCTCTGTGACAGAGCCGAAGCTGTTGATAAAAATATTGCATGTAACGTTTACAGGAGGACCTGTGAAATGGAATGACAATGACATGACAGGGGGAAACAAAACCTTTAACCACATGTTTAAGCAGGGCCTTTGAGGTGAGAGTGAATTTCGGGCTGCTGCTTTGCCGTGTATTCAAACATGCATCAATACAACAAGCAGGCTTCTGTATGTCATCCGTTGCGGTGGCAAGAGTTGTATGTGAAACTGCTACATCTGCTTTTTGGGCTCAATGCTTGACAAGAGCAATTAAAATGAAACTTAACGTTATGTTTGGTTATTAGCATTGGCTTAATGATGTTTGAAATGATGTCTAATGGAGGTAATCCTTCAGGGGTAATTTGTCGGTAACACATTGAATAGAGGATTCATGCACACAGAGTCAAAGACATGCAAACACACAGAGTGGTGCGTCAGCTGAGGAATGAATTATCTGAGCAGCAAAATTTCCATGGACACGAAAAAGAAGCTGTTCTTATATCATACAGAGGCTTGCAGAAGTATTCACACCCTTATCACATTTTGTCACACTATAACCACAAACATCAATGTATTTTGTTGAGATTTTACGTAATGGATCGATACATAGATGTGACGTGAAAGGAAATTGATACATGGTTGTCCAATTAATGTTTCTATGAAAGCACAATACCACCTCTTTGAAGTGGTAGACAGGTTTGTATCACGCATGCATGTATGCCACAGAGTTCAGTGTTGGTCTCACCTCACAAGCAAACCCTCTTCCAAACATTTGCTTTGTCCACTTTATTGACTTGTAAAAAAAAAAAAAGAAAAAAAAAATAAAACCTTAAAGGGACTTCTAAGGACTTTCTTTAAACAACGCCTTTCTTCTCGCCTGTCCTCCGTCAGGCCCAGATTTGCTGAGGGCATGATTAGCAGCTGCCTTGTTGACAGAATTCCCCACCTGAGCTGTGGATCTCTGCAGCTCCTCCATAATTACAGTGGATCACGTGGCTGCTTCTCTGAATGATGCTTCACTTGTTGGGCCTGTCCAACAAGTGGAGATGAAAATGCAAACAGGTGGACTCTGTTTGCTAATGAGGTGGCTTCTGAAGGCAATTGAATGCAGAGGATGTTATACTATCAGAGGAAAGGGGGCTTAATAAGAATACACACCAGATTTTTAATTATTCCTTTTTAGATTTCTGTTTCAAATTTTGAACTACAAACTAGTTTTCTTTCCTACATGCTGTCACGTTACATCCAGATAAATTGTATTTAGTTTGTGGTTATAGCATAAAAAAAATGAAATTGAAAGAGGAGTGAATACTTGAGGTACTCATTGGTGCTGCAAATATAAGTTGGGGTTATGATCAGAAAAAAAAATCATCAAATATATCAAAATCACTATAAAATGTTCATTTGTAATAAATTAACAAAGCAAGTGTATTTGATAGTGAAAGGTCATGCTTCAATTCTAAACCATCAAATAAACATTTTCTCTACAACAGAATAAGGCAATCTATCCTATATACTCCAGTAGGGAAGGTAGTTTTTCTCTGCAGCTCCCTGAACTAAAATATCTTTGCAAGACTTGCATTACGAGTCACAGCAAATCTTTCTCCCCAAGCTGATAAGTGAAGTTGTAAGCTCTTCCTACTGCCTTTCCCCTGTGTTTTCCACATTAATATTTCATGGCTCTCTGTATTAATATTTGCCTCTGTTTGTTGTCAAGTTTCCACATTTTTACAGCAGAAAGAGGTAACTGGCAGCAGCTCCTCATAACAAACTCGGCATTGGAAATCTAGGTCAGCCTCTTTAGAAACACGGTTCGACACTCTTCAAAGTACGTCTAGCAGGTTCATGAGCAAAAACTAACTGTTTACAGCACAGCGGCTTAATGTGGATGTGCTTGCTTTCTGACTGCAACATGTGAAGCTCTATGTGTTTAATACAGAGAGAGGACCCCGCTCTCACTTCTAGCATTAAAACAACCAGGTTAAATCAGCAAAAATCGATGTTTTATGTATCAGTACTATCTAAAAATATAACAATTCTTCTTATCATCTCATATGTGTCACAGAAATCTTGACATGTGCCAGATTCCCCTAAGAGACAAAGAATATATGGCATACAGGAATTAAATATTCATACCTTCTTTCACATTTTTTTGTTGTTTTTGTTTCAGTTAAAAACTTTGACTCTTTTTATTCAGAGTTTATGTCATACACAAACACACTGCAGTGGATAATAGTCAGGAAGAAAAACAAACAAGTTTACATCTGAAAAGTGTGATATCGTTTAGTGAGTGCTTAGCTAAAACTGAGTTATTACTTGACAAGACCAACTTTCACTGCATTTACAACTGTATATGTTCGGTTGTACCACCAACAGATCTGAACATGTTTCCACCATATTCAGAGCATAATAGCTATGGCTCAGTTCGTGTTATCAACAAATTTTAAGAGATTCTCTATTGGAAGTAAATCTGGGCTTTGAGCAGCCATATTAAAAAGTTTTTATTTAAACCAGTCCATTGTAACTCTTAAAGCTTGCAGCTGTGAACTTCTTCACAGTTTTATCCCTGAGCAGTCGGATATATTCCTTGTTCTTTGTGATGCTGGTTGCTCACAGATGTTCTCTGCATAACCTCTGAGATCTTCACAAAACAGCTGCATCCATGCTGAGATTAAATTGCCTGCAGGTGGACTCTATTTACTATAGATAGTCGGTGGAACTGAATTGTATTAAGTAGCATTGGATTAAAATTATTATTATTATTATTATTTTAAAGAGGACTACACTATGTGGATTGTTTAATTTTAGTTCCACCTCAATAATGTGCTACTATATGTTTGTCTGTGATGTAAAAATTCCAAGAAAAATGTATTCTATATTGTTGTGACCCTGTGAAGGGCTGGTGACCACGTCTACACCACCTCTTGCCCTATGACTGCCGGAGATAAACACCAGTCCCCTGTGACCTTGCAAGAAAACCGAGGTACAGACAATGGATCGTTGTGCTTTTCCCCGTCCTGTATTTTCAAGCTGCTTTACCTACTGGAGTCCATGGACTGTAACAAACAACATCCCAGGTGACCCCAGAAGCTAAGAGTGGGCCTTAGCCCCCCATAAGCGAAACCTTTGCTCACTCAAAACCATTCCAATGACAGAAGCTGTGTGTGTCCTCAGCATCAAAGCAACAACAGCAGCAGAGCCTGCAGTCTAGCCACTGGGGCACCATCAATCGTCTAGCCGGCATCCCTGTCTGAAGTGAGAACGTGTCTTATTTCTGTGTTGCTGGGATATTTCCAGCTCCCGATTCTGATCTCACATTTAATAAAGGTGGATATTGAATTTTAGACAGCTTTCAGATAAGAAAACCATCATTGAGTGGCACAGTGTGGACTGTGATTAAATCTAAGCAGGGTCCTCGCTGTTACTGTTAATTGAAGTGATTGATTGTTGCCTCCGAGTTGCTTGAAGCCCAGTTCCTTGGCAACAGATAGAATCCAGTACGCAACTGGTTAAAAAGATTAGTGTTTACACTTACAGTGGCATTTCTGTGGCTATTTATAGTTCTCAAAATGTGGGAAGTGAAATGTGTGTGTGTTTGCGTGCGTGTGTGGTGAGACTCATTTGGTTGCGGACAAACCTTTGAAATTGGGTCTAATTCGTGCATCGTACCCGGACGTGCGACCCATTAAGGAGTCCAGAAAGTCTGATGGAGACATGTTGGATGAGGACCTGGAATCGTACTCCTTGGCGACCACAGCTCTGGAAAGCACACATGGTGAAGGGGAGGGGAGAAAAGAAAAAAAAAAAAAGCACTTGATCAGAAAGAAGTCGCAGCTCAGAAAGCAGGTGTTAAACCTTATCGGTGTAGCCCAGGAGCTGCCTGGGAGTCAGAGGCGCTCACAGAAAACGTGTGAGTTGCAGACACACACGCACACAGACGTATATTAAGCTATCAGATGTGATTTCCCTTCCAAAACAGGACTAATCTGTTCATAACACGAGAATCCCACAGAGATGCATAAACGTGCAGGTGGAAGCAGCAATAATTTTGCAGCGATGGCTCAGCAATTAATACGATTGGGTGCTTAAATAACATTCAGTGTTCATTTTCAACCAAGCAAAGAAACAAAACAAAACAAACAAACAAACAAAAAAAAAAACAATTCTAAAGATTTTAAAATTTAAAATCAAATTAAACAAATAACATTATTTTGTGCTTTATCATTTTTAGTTCGTCAAATAGTTGAGCTAAATTAGGTTAAAGAAAATAAATTAGTCTAAATATTTCAAATTCCGCCGTTTTTTTAACTTCAAAATAAAAATAATAATAAAACTCAGTCGCAGTACAAACAAACAAACAAACAAAAAAAAAATCTAATTTCTTACCTGAAGTTGCTCATCTCCAGGAAGTATGTGAAGATAGCTGCTAAAACCTTAAAGAAGGATTGTTTCATTCCCGGTGGTTTCCCCATGTGCTTCACTTTTCTATTCTATTTCTTCCATATGGTTCACATCAGTCAAACACATAATCCAGACGGGAACAGCGGCGTTCTCCTCCTGACCAAGTCGTTGGCGTTCGGGCTGTCTCGGGTCACGCAGAAACGCGGGAGACATTCCTCAAAGCGGCCAAAGATCATAGTTCAGTTTCACAGAAAAACTCCAGCACACAAAATCAAACTGCTCGAAGCAAAGGCGGGGAGAAACAACAGTCCTTGGGGTCGGGGGGGGGAGGGGGAGGGGGGAGGAAATAAAAATAATAAAAATAAAAGAACCGTCGAAATTATGTTAACTCCAAGACGCGTCGACTTGCAGCTCCTCTTCAGGCGGTGGATTGAGATCTAAAAAGGCTTCGACCTGCTTCCAGGCTTGCTGGCATCTATGAAGTGAAACCGTTTTCAGGTGAGAGGGGCTGTCAAGGAATGAGAGAGGAACGCCTCGTTTTTTTCCCCCCTTCTTCTTTTTCTTCTTTCAGTTCAGCACTTGGACAGCTCCCGGATTCTTTACGCGCAGGCGCAAGGCATTTAAAAGTGACGAACGTGAGTTGAGTTCGAATAAATCTAATAACGGAGCGAGGTAATCACCGGGAATATATGGGAAATTGCCTCCAGCGTGTGTTTCACGGTGATTGACGGTTGCACTTTTAAATGCTGAATTTCTTTCCCCTCCTCCTCGTGTCATTGCTTTGAAAGGGGAACTCCTGGTGCGCGCATCCGCGTATCAGAACTGAACGTCTTTCTGTGGGAATATTTCATATCAGGTCAAAGTACAGATAAGAATTTTTGCCGATTCTGGGTGGGGATTCTGTCGATTTCACTTATGTTTGTATTTCAAAGGTGCATAGATTGAATGGTGAGTTATTACTCCCAGGGGGGTTTCACTGTAACAGAGGATTGACTGGCCGCGCTCTGACTCCGTCCTTGACTGTGTTTTCTACAAACCGTGCATTTTTTCCTTCTTCACTCCTATATTGGAGTGTTCAGAGATTGCGAAAGGTTCCACAGAATTTCACTTGGGAGCCCACTCCCATCTTCACTCCGCACACTGACATTGATCGAGGTTTATGTCATTAAACTTGAAAATGATTGAAAACTAACATTAAATTCAAGAGTAGAACTCAGATTATATAGATTCATTGCACACATGTATCTCCTTTAAGTTAGATTGTTGCAGTTTACAGCAAATGAAAACAAACAATTCATATGATCAGGATATTGGACATTACATAAAACCTTCATAGAAACAATTCCATACACAGAAATGCTAAAACTGAAAAGTATGTCCTTGTATCTTACTGTACGCAATGTACACTCACAATCAATTATAGTTAATTCGTGATTTATTATAAGGGGCAACAACTTTTCTACATTGGGCCAAGTTGTATTGGGTAGCATCAGTGGATGCAAATAATTTCATCAGATTGTCTTTTCTTTCTGTGATATTACAACTTACTTGACGGTCAAAAACATTTAGGGGTCTCAAAACAATAACAGGAGAGATCTTCAGTGCAAATTCACACAGAAATCTCACCCAACCCCTCACAGACAGAGTTAAGACCAAAATTATTCATACCTCTGGCAGATTTAAGGATAAAGTGATCTTGTAATAGTACCAACATGTTACATGTTTGAGTTATCATAATTGACTTTTTAAACTTAAAATCTTTAAGTCCTTATGTAAGATATATGATTTTGACATAAAGTCAATTCATTCATTCATTCATTCATTCATTCATTCATTCATTCATTTATTAATTCATTCATTCATTCATTCATTCATATTTAGCTCTTTTCCTTTGTCAGATACATTTTTAAATTAGTTAATGAATTTATAGTAGTTTTATTTCATCCATCATGGAAATATGCATTTGTCTTGGCTTTTGGCCCTTTTGTGCTATGATTCAAGGCATCCTCACAGATACATATACGTGTGGTATAAACAAAGAACACACCAGTGAGAAGCCACTCTGAGAGTATTTGCTACTCCAGTTGCCCTGGAAACAGATTTCCAAGGCACATCGCTGGAAATGCTAAAAGGTTGGCCTCCCAGAGTGAGACGGAGGAGAGCCGACTGGCTGTCACTGATGCAGACGACAGGAAATATGCAGAAGCCTCAGGCTGGAGGAGCTCAGGTTTAGTGGGCCACCATCACACAGACTCAGTAATTTTTAGTCCTAGTTTGTATGCATGCAAACTTGACGTATCAATACAGAGGTTGGGGTGGGAGAGCTGACAGTTTTCAGAATATGAGTGGGTTTCAGAGGCTTCTTGGACCACAGGCGTGAATGAGTCACTCCACACAAACACGTATGAGCTGTGGAGGTAGCAGCTAAAGTTACACACACAATGACTGCTTGGTTATTTCTTCAGCCCAAATTCTGGGTTGATGTTCGGCTGACGCTGTCTGGACAGGTGTTGGGTAGTTTAGACCAAACACTCAGCGTTATCAGTTTTCAACAGAAAAATAAAAAAAAAATAAAAAAAATCTTTCAGCTTAGTAGCAACTTTTAGCTAAAGGATTGGATAAGTATAAAATTTCACAATATCATAGCCTTCAGTAAATATATCATATTTAAAAAAATTTACAACTTTATGTTCTTTCTTGTGTCTCATTCTAAGTGCGTTTTGCGTTAGACTTTTAAGTCACTGATTCTAAGTCAGAATTAGTTCTGACTTTCGAGACAGAACTAACTCTTAAAAGTGAGCCTGACTTTTAAGTCTGAAATAGTTTGACAAGTTTCCATTCAGCCTCTCCTATTAGTCATCCTTCCCTCAGATCCCTGCCTTCTCCTCCAGCTGCTCTGCGTTGTGTTGACTGTTCTCACCTGGTTTCTCTGCCTATTATCACTCCTCCCACATACTTGATCTCCATGGTTTCATTGCTCATCACTGCATTCTGCTTTTGTTCTCCCCGTGGTTTCTGGTTGTTTAACCTTTGGTTCTGTAAGCTCCTCAATGTCTCCACAATCAAATCTCCACTCCCATACATGCCACAGGTCTCTGTCTTGCTGAGTCAATGTTGATTGACTCAATTGATTCATTTGACTAGTCTTTAAATTTACTAGCGCTTATAGGTTTTTTTAAATTGTGGATGAAAGATTTACTTTTTTATATATATATAATGTTATTCTCTCATCAAAAACATACCTGGAGTGTTGCTTTGATTCTTTCATCCTTGAATCTCCCTTGGCAACCTGAATAGTTGAAACGCTTGCTCTCACAAAGCTCCTCCTTGGCGCTTCAGTCTCCAGCCGAGCTTTCACCTCACAGAGCATCTCTCCGCCGCACGTTCGCCAGTCAGCTCCTTCAGACTAGCAGCAGCAACAATTACCAAACACCTGGTGAAACTGTGAGCTTACATTAGGAACTGTACTTCTTAAGAAGAGGTATAGTAAATCAAGAGTAAATTGTTCTTAAGAACGATTTAAAGGGTTTAATAGGGAAACATTTTTGCACTACAAATACAATTGTTTGTTCATAATAAGTTAGCTAAAAATAAAGAAAGAATTTTGCGGAGGCGTAGTTGCAGTTGCTTGGCACATACAGAGAGACTCTCCTACAAGAACAATGCATACTATTTGCTTTTGAGTTCTTGTTTTCATACCACTCTTTGCTTGATTTAATGTTAGTCCCTTTAACCTACCTTTTAGTATTAAAAAATAAAACACTGAGCTTAAACAGATGTTGAAGCAACCCAGGAAACAACATAACCCAAGTTGAATTGTTTTTAACTTGGCATTTTATAGAGAAAACTGAAGGGGGCGGGGGGAGGGATGTCATAAATTCATTCATAACTACCCAACCACAAGCATTGTGCTGAGTCTCCTCTTGACGCCTCTCATGCTTCACCGCTGCCACATGCCCCAGGGCAACATTACGTTTCAGCCTGATTCTTGGTTATTGTCCAGTTAGCAGATCATCCCTGCCTGAGGTGAAGTAATCGTCCTCTCTCTGACAGAATTACAAGTGTCGGAATCGCTCTCATGCTTGAAAGTGTTGGCATTTTTTTCCACCTCATCTGGGGATAAAACATCTGTGTGTCAACAGAAGCTGTGTGCATTGCTTCTTCTAAGGCATGTTCCCGAGCATAAATGCTTAATGCGCAAGTTAATTATTCAACAAATTCTTTGCTTTTGATAAAAAAAAAAAAAACCTTATCTTGCCAGTTATGTGGGGCAGCACCGTCACCATCTTTTTGTGCGGACGGCTCAAATGTCACGGTGTCGGGACGGTGGCAAAAATAACATATTTTAAAACCAGAAATATTCTCTAATGAGTACATTTCTAGCTGATAAGAGACAGTCATCTTTGCACCCAAGTGCCTTATTCTCCTTTCTAAGACAGCTGCAGTTGGCACATCTTTGTGTCATGACAGCCCACCGGCGCTTCAATTGGCCATTAGTTTCCGTGAGGGAAGACTTCAGGCCAGGTGGGTCAAATAATTAAAGAAGAACAAGTTGAATCTGTGTGTTAATGAGGGGAGAGATGGATGCTTGCCTTCCTATTTCTTTGTGAAAGGAGGGAATAAAAGCACAGCTATTCTTTCAACTGAAAGTGCTTGTCTGTTCTCACACAGCTATTAAAATCTTAGCAT
>NW_015117256.1:0-2906 GCF_001443285.1 Poecilia latipinna
AAATTAAATTATAGTGTAAAAACAGATATTTTTATTAACTCAGGTTATAATTATCTGATGCTACTGGCCCTTTAAGACGAATGTCCAGTTGACAAGACGCCGTTATGTTTTCTGAACGGAGGAAGGAAAATCTCTGGAGATCCGAATCAAACCAAGCCGATGATGATCCGAACGGCGCGTCTCTCCTCCTCTGCAGCAGAGCAGCAGAGCAGCAGAGGAGGAGAGGAGGAGAGGAGGAGAGGAGATGCTGAAGACCTCTGGACCGTCTGAGTCATCCCATCACCAGCGCTCGTTCCACCTGCAGCCTCTCGCCAAACCGCAGGCTCCTCCCTCAGGGAGATGCAGGAAGCAGAAGAGGAGTCTGACAAATGGACGTGAATGAACACGGGCAGAACAGCAGAACAAATGACACAGATGAGTTTCCTGCACCGACACGCCGTTATCTGATAGATGACTAATAAACACGCAGAGGAGGAGGCGTGAGAGATGGAGTGTGATTAGAAGAGACAGTGGAAGCCGGCTGGGAGAACGAGCCATGCAAATGATGAGCAAAAATAGATCTGCTGCAGAGCTGCTCCCTGCATCCTGCTGCCCCCCCACAGCTGCTTTATTTGGCTCCTCTCGCCTCCTGCTGTGTGTCTTTCTCTCTGCTCAACTTCCTCCAGAGCAGATCTCAGCAGAGACATCAGAAGCCCTCAGGCTGAAGACCGACCAGACCTCCAGATAGCATCGCTAACGTCTCACGCTGGACGAGAGCTTAGCGACGCCTCAGCTAAACCTCAGGGGCAACAGAACCCACTCTGGGAACGACCCCTCTGATCCACAGAACCCCCGACCCACCAGGACCGGCCCCGTCCTCATCCAGGACCGGCCCTGTCCTCACAGCGTCCTCATAATCTCATCACAGAGAGTCAGCGCAGAGCTGTTGCCATGGAAACACGGACACCGTCAGAGGGGCTTGGTTCAGGCCGCTCCTCCGCAGCAAGTCCAGGGATCAGGTCGGTTCAGAGTCCAGAGGAGTTCAGGAGGGTTTTAGGAGCTGCTGCAGATCTGATGCGATACCATCAGAGAGGTTCTGCTGGGTCAGCATCTGGACCACAGCCTGATCCTACAGGAGAGATGGAGTTCTGGTTGAACATCTAAAGGGTGAGGAGATCAGAACCAGACCGGTGACTCACTGGACCTCAGAGGCTTTTCATAAAACCTGATCGGACCCTGGATGGTGGAAACGTATCGGTGCGGCAGCTTTGGGTCCCACATCCTCTACATTGCAGCCTGGCATCACCACTGACTGTCTAAGCCAGACATGGACCAATACTTTAACTAGACCGCTTCACAGACCAGCAGAGAGTTGAACCCTGACCCCCAATGACCCACCAAAGCTGGCTCCGGGCCGGAGGAGAGGAAGGTTAATGCTCCTGTGGTGAGGCGGTTCCATCTGATTTCCCAAAATTGCTAAATGGGCTAATGGCATGCAGAGCAGGAAGTTTTAATGCTGATGACTGGAGTTTAGTTTCAACTTTGAGCAAAGAAGCAAACAGAAGTGCTGATGCAAGAATGTATTAGCATTGTGCTAAAAGACTTTAATGCTCTGCACCTGCACACACGACGTTTGTATTTCCACACATATCAGGACTTTGTATTGACTTTCATTCATCTAGTAAATCCATTTACTAACCCTGACATCTTCCCTGGCCCAAACTATTACTAGTTTATCCCAAACCCAAACCTTAATCAAAACCTAATTCTTACCATACCTCTAAGTCTGACCTCTGACCCCACGCAAGGAGGTCCATCATATCAGGGCCGGGCTTTGGCCCCATAAGGCCCGTCAGTCTTCAGAAGGTTGGTAAACAGGGATTAAAGGCCTGGCAGGCTGCCAGGCTTTATGTGCCGCTGGCGTCTCTGAGCATTGGCCGTTTCGCGCACGCTGTCATGGCTTGATCTCTGAAGTTGACCTCGGCACAGATCGCTCATATTGGCTCACATTTATGGACATTTGCATCAACCCCAGTGAGGATCCATGTTTCCTTGTAAAATTCATCAAGGTACGAGGGCTTCAGGGGCCATAAATGCTGATATTCTAACACAGATTCATAAATGTAACATTTATTTATTGAGATGATCAATGCTGCTGAATTTGGTTTAATGCTTTCAGCTTAAATTAAAAGATTTTAAACTGTTTAACATTTAAATGTAAGATTTTAAGGAGCTGGTAGGTTTACTTTGTAAAACTTCAAATAACAATATTCATAGCTAATTGTTTTGTTACCATAGCAACAATCTGATGCTGAGTTTAATCTTTGAGTTTGAGCTGTTTGTTCACAGATACAAATGAATAAACTGGATTATAGCTGATTGTTTTTATGTTGGCCAGTTAAACTCCTCCTCCTCTCCCAGATTAAATGTAACACAGAAGCTGTTATGATGTTGTAGCAGCTACAGGGGCCCCTCAGTCAGATTCTGCCCCAGGCCTCATCAGCCTTGGACCGGCCCTGCAGGATGAGGTAAATCTGCTGCACTGAGCAGAGATGAGCAACAAACAGGAGATTTAATTCAATGCTGCTAATGTGGCTTTAGCAGCTCTGCCATTTCATGTCTGTTGAGTTTTAATAAGAATCTCAGAAACTGTTTTGGTTGCTGGAGTTTATGGGACGAGAGTTTCAGATCTCTGCTCGGCCGCACGCATCAACTCTGGCTACGTGGACAAAGCATTTGGTGTGGGTTGGTGCATCGTGTAACCAGAAAAATAAGAATAATATAAAACCAGCGTAATGTGTGACATCGAGGAGAGGCTAAAGCTCCTCACCTGCACCTGCATGAGAGCAGAACCAGAGTCTGACATCGCAGCTCAAAGACTTAAATCATTTTCCAGGTTATTTGTTTAGCTTTCTGACCGTCATGCT